>NW_007205491.1:212670-221157 GCF_000164805.1 Carlito syrichta | reverse complement strand
CCCCAAAAAAAAAAAAAAAAAAAAAAAAAGGATGAACAAAAGGGACAGACCAATGTAGCAGAGAACATCCCAAATCCAAAATTCAAAATCCAAAATTGGGAACGTTTTTTGCTGACATGATGCACACTGGAGCATTTGGGATTTCAGATTTTCATGTTTTGGATGCCCAACCAGTAAGTATAATGCAAATATTCCAAAATCCAAATAAATCCAAAACACTTCTAGTTCTAAGCATTTTGAATAAGGAATACTCAACCTGTATATCCATATAATGGAATACTATTGAGCAATTTAAAAAAAAAGAAATACTGGTATATGCTATGACACAGATAATCTTCAAAAGCATTTTATGCTATGTGGAAAAGCCAGAAACAAAAGACCGTATGCTATATAATTTCACTTAAATGAAATGTGTAAAAAAGTCAAATATAGGCTGGGTACAATAGCTCAGCCTGTGATCCCAGCATTTTGGGAGGCCAAGGTGAGAGAATTGCCTGAGCTCGCACATTTGAGACCAACCCGGGAAACCTGGCAAGACCTCGTCTCTACAATAAATCAAAAAAATTACCCAGGTGTGGTAGTGCACACCTGTCATTCCGGCTTCTTGGAAGGCTGAGGCAGAAGGATCGCTGGAGCCCAGCGGGTCAATGCTGGGTTGGCCGTGAGTGTGCCACTGCACTCCAGCCTGGGCGACTAAGTGAGACCCCAACTCAAAAAAAAAAAAAGTCAAATGTAGGAAATAGAAAGTAGATTAATAACTGCCTGAGGCAAGGATGAGGAGGGGAAAAATGGAAATTGATAGTAAATGACCAGGAGGGATCTTATGGGGTGAAGGAAATACTCTAGAACTTGGTACATTTACTAAAAAGAATTATTAAATCACACACTTGAAATTATGAATTATATAATATGCCTCATGTATAAAATATACCTCAATAAAGTTATATTTTTAAAAATTAAGTGATAACATTAATAGAAAAATTTTTTTAACTTGATTTTTAAAAAATTTTTATTATAAAGATGTGGGATACATTTCAGGGTTAGGTATATAAACATTGACCATGCAGGTACACTTGTTGATGAGGTATGCCCCTTTAACTTGATCTTATCCAGTTGAGAAAAAAATCAATAGAAATTATATAGACATCAAACAGTGAATTGTAACAATTGTTTTCAGATCATCCCAAAAGGGGAAATTAATTAAGAGGAAGAGCCAGGCGCAGTGGCTCATGCCTGTAATTCCAGCACTTTGGGAAGCAGAGGCAAGCAGATTTCCTGAGTGCAGGGATTCGAGACCAGCCTGGGCAACTTGGCAAGACCTTGTCTCTACAATAAATCAAATAATTATCTGGGTGTGGTGGTATGTGCCTGTGGTTCCAAAAAAACAAAAAACAAAACTAAAATCTTCATCTTACAGCTCATATGTAATACGTATTAAAGATTTGTTCCAGGCTGGGAGTAGTGACTCAAGCCTGTAATCCCAGGATTTTGGGAGGCCAAGGTGAAGGAATTGCCTGAGCCCATAGGTTCGAGAACAGCCCGGGCAACTTGGCGAGACCTCATCTCTACAATAAATCAAAAAATTAGGCAGGCGTGGTAGCGCGTGCCTGTAGTTCCAGCTACTTGAAAGGCTGAGGTGAAAGAATAGCCTGAGCCCAGCAGGTCGATGCTGAGGTGGCCGTGAGTGTGCCACTGCACACTCCAGCCTAGGCAAGAAGTGAGATTCCAACTAAAAAAAAAAGAAAGAAAAGATTTGTTCCAAATTTGACAAACTTAAATTTTTTTTGGAGTTTTTTTGGAGTATACATAAACAAAACTAAATAGAAAATTTAGAATTCAAAATACAATCTTTGAAATGAAAAATTCACCACTTGGGTTTCCTATCAGATTGGTGGCAGCAGAAGAGTGAGTGACCTCAACGATAGATCTAAATTATCCAACTTGAAGACTAAAGAGAGAGAAAAGATTGTCTCTCTGAATTGTGGGACAAAATTATGTAATTTAAGTCCCAGAAAACAAAATGAGAATGAGACAGAAAAAAGTTATTTGAATAATTAATGTTTGAGAATTTAATAAATTTGATGGAAAACATCAAATTACAAAACCAAGTTGTTCATCAAAATCCAAATATGATAAATACAAAGAAAATAACATTTACATCATAATCAAACTGCTATAAACCAAAGATAAAGATAAAATATTTTTTAAAAATTTTTTTATTTTAAAGATGTGGGGTACAATTTAAGGTTAGGTATACAAAGGTTGACTGTGCAGGTATCCTTGTTGATGAGGTGTGCCCCTCCCTCCCCTAGCAGTTTCCTTCAACTGCCAATCCCACCCCCCACCACCCACCAATCCCTTAAGATAAAATCTTGAAAGTAGCCACAGAGCGGGCATGGTGGCTCACATCTGTGATCCCAGCACTGTGGGAGGTGAAAATGAGAGGACTGCCTGAGACCAGAGGTTCAAGACCTCATTTCTACAATAAATCACAAAATTTGCCAGGTGGAGCGGCGTGTGCCTATGGTTCCAGCTACTTGGAAGGTTGAGGCTGAAGAATCGTCTGAGCCCAGCAGGTCAAGGCTGTGGTGGCTATGATGTGCCACTACACTCCAGCCTGAGTGACAGACCAAGACTCCAACTCAAAAAAAAAAAAGTAGCCGCTGGGCTCAGTGGCTCAGCCTATAATCCCGCGCCTTTGGGAGGCTGAGGTGAGTGGATTGCCTGAGCCCGCAGGTTCGAAACCTGCCTGGGCAACTTGGCGAGACCTCATCTCTACAATAAATTTAAAAATCAGCCGGGCGTGGTAGCGCGCACCTGTAATTCCGGCTACTTGGAAGGCTGAGGTGGAAGGATCGCCGGAGCCCAGAAGGTCGAGGCTGCGGTGGCCGGGAAGTCACTGCACTCCAGTCTGGGCGACAGAGTGAGACTCCAACTCAAAAAAAAAAAAGTAACCACAGGAAAAAAGACATATTGCAAATTGATTGTAGAACAATGCAAATGAAGTCTGATTTCTCATCAGAAACCATGGAGCAAGAAGACAATGAAATAAGATCTTTAAAGTGCTAAAATAGACCGGGTACAGTGGCTCAGCCTGTAATCCCAGCACTTTGGGAGGCCAAGTCAAGAGGATTGCCTGAGCTTGGAGGTTCAAGATCAGCCTGGACAACTTGGTGAGACCTCATCTCTACAATAAATCAAAAAATTAGTGGGGCATGGTGGCACGTGCCTGTAGTTCCAGCTACTTGGAAGGCTGAGAAAGAAGGGTTGCCTGAGATCAGCAGGTTGAGGCTGCGGTGGCTGGGAGCATGCCACTGCCCTCCAACCTGGGTGACAGAAAGAGACTCCAACTCAAAAAAAAAAAGAAAGAAAAATCATGAACAACTTGATGCAAATAAATTCAATTATTTAGATGAAATGAGTAAATTCCCTAAAAGGCACAAATTACCAAAAGTGACACAAGAAGAATAGAAAACTTTAATTCATAACAAAACATGAGCCAAAAAAATCCAGGTCTGGAGGATTTCAATGGTGAATTCTAAAAATATTTAAGGGAGAATTGATTCTAATCTTACACAGACATATTCAGAAAAGAAAGGCAGGAACACTTCTAACACTTCTCAACTTATTTTATCTGGTCAGGATAATCTTGATATCAAAATCTAAAAACATATATTACCAAAAAATTTTTAAACTATATAAATATTCCTCATGAACCCAAATGCAAAAATCCTAAACAAAATATTAGCAAATTGAATCCATTCATAGGTAAGAATGAGAATACATCTTGACCGAGAATACATCCTTGACCTACCAGGATACAAGGTAGGCTTAACATTCTAAAATCAATGTAATTTGCTGCATTCATAGATTAGAGGAGGAAAACCATATGATTAATCTCAGCAGACACAGAAAGAAAGCATTTAGCAAAATTCAGCATGCATTCGTGATCAAAACTCTCACTCAGCAGATTAACAATGTAAGGAAATTTCTTTAACTCAGTAAAGTTCAACTTGAAAACTTACAGTTTAAAAGGACACTTAAAGTTGAAAGTGAATGCTTTCTGCTATGGTATGAATGTTGGTGTCCCTCCAAAATTCATGTTAACTGCAATTCCCACTGTGGCGGTATTAAAAGGTGGGACCCCAGGCGGGCTCGGTGGCTCAGCCTGTAATCCTGCGCTTTGGGAGACTGAGGTGAGTGGATTGCCTGAGCCCGCGGGTTCGAGACCCGCCTAGGCAGCGAGACCTCATCTCTACAATAAATCAAAAAATCAGCCGGGCGTGGTAGCGCACGCCTGTAATTCCGGCTACTTGGAAGGCTGAGGCGGAAGGATCGCCGGAGACCAGCAGGTCGAGGCTGCAGTGGCTGGGAGCGGCCACTGCACTCCAGTCTGAGTGACAGAGTGAGACTCCAACTCAAAAAAAAAAAAAAAATTAGCCTGTCATGATGGTGCACACCTGTAGTTTCGCTACTTGAAAGGCTAAGGTGGAAGGCTCACCTGAACCCAGCAGGTCAAAGTTGCGGTGGCTGTGACCATGCCACTGCACTCTAGCCTGGGCGACAGAGACCCCTACTCAAAAAAAAAAAAAGGGGGGCCTAGAGGAGGTGGTTAGGTCCAAGAGCACACCTTTCATGAATGGGATTAGTGCCCTAATAAAAGAAAGATGAGGGAACTCTTTTACTTTGCCATATGAGGATGCCTGTAGCAAGAAAAGAGAGTCAACAAGGAACAGATCTTCACCAGATGCAGAATCTGCTGGTGCTTTGATCTTGGGCTTCCCAACTCCAGAACTGTGAGCAATAAATCCCTATAGTTGCTGGATGTGGTGGTTCACACCTGTAATTTCAGAATTTTGGTAGGCTGAGGCAAGAGGATTGCTTGAGCCCAGGGGTTTGAGACCAGCCTGGGCAACTTGGCGAGACCTTGTCTCAGACAATTCTCTCCTCGGCCTCCCAGAGTGCTGGATTACAGGCATAAGCCACCATGCCCGGCTTTATGTATGTATCTTTATATGTATGTCCCAGCTGACATGTATGCATGTTTTGCTAAAGATAAAAATATTAAAACCGGGTGTGGTGGTGTGCACTTGTAATCCTAGCTACTCGGGAGGTTGAACCCAAAAATTTGAGGTTATAGTGAGCCTTGATCTGACCACTGCCTTCCAGCTTAGCTGGCAGAGCGAGACCCTGTTTCTAAAAGTAAGTAAATAAATTAAATAATAATCAGAGCCTGATACATAGTAGGTACTCAATAAATATTTATTGAACAAATGTATTTAAGGAATGGGGTGAACTGAACAATCTCGTTCCCTCCCAGGGCCAACTATATGCTCTCAGACATGGTCTTTCTGGAGGACAAGAAACCACCGTACCTCAGTCTACCCTTTTCCCATCATTCCTAGCTCCCTTCCCTGGAGTCCTCTCTTCCCTTCCCTATAACCTCCCAGAAATCAACATTCCCGGATCCCTGATCTGCAGACCCTCCAAAATTCAGAAAGCAGAGCATGCTGGGACCTCCCCAGAGGCATGTGGGACTGAACTAGACTTGCTCCCTTGGACGGTGGCCAACTGCACAGGCTTGCCCAGAATCGGGGGGGTCTCCTGGGACACAGGACCATGAATTTTAAAACTATGGCAGTCAGGCAATCTCTTCCAGGTCCCCTCCACTTTTGTGGGAGTTTTTCTGTCTTCCTAATAAATCCTACTTAAAAAAAAACAAAACTATAACAGTCCTAAGCAAGCTGGAATGGTTGGGCACCATACCCACTGGGCATCTCCCAGCCTCCATCATGGAAACAGGAAAGTGCAGATGGACTGTGCCCTTCCTGCAGTGCCAGCTCCAGGGCCGGCAGTCTTTTTTTTTTGAGTAGGAGTCTCACTCTGTTGCCCAGCCATGCTCACAGCCACTGCAGCCTTGGCCCACGGGGCTCAGGCAATTCTTCCGCCTCAGCCTTCCAAGTAGCTGAAACTACAGGCACATGCCACCATGCCCAGCTAATATTTTGATTTATTGTAGAGATGAGGTCTCTCCAAGTTGCCCAGGCTGGTTTTGAATCCATGGATTCAGGCAATCTTCTCACCTTGACCTCCCAAAGTGCTGGGATTATAGACATGAGCCACCACGCCCGGCCCCAGCAGTCTTTTGTAGCAATGGGCTTAAATGGTCAAAGCAAAGACAGTTCCATATCCTCAGCCCCAAAACAGCAAGCGCTGGGCCAACGGTTGATACGTGAGCACGCTGAGGAACACACTGAGGAGAGAGGCCTTGCCCTCCCCATGTGGGCTGTTTTCTTCAGCTATAGCTCCACTTCCTGCAGTCACAGCATCTCTCCAAAGCAGGGAGACGCCCTTCCTGCCCCATCAGCCCCCTCATACCCCTACCCACCACGCACATGTTTCTGCAACCAACATTTATATACATTAGAATTATTTGATTTGATTTTTTTTTTTTGAGTTGAAGTCTCACTCTGTCGCCCAGGCTGGAGTACAGTGCCACACTCACAGTGGCATGCTCACGGCCATGGCAGCCTCAACCTGCTGGGCTCAGGAGATCCTTCCGCCTCAGCCTTCAAGTAGCTGGAACTACAGGCGCGTGCCATCACTCTTGGCAAGTTGCCCAGGTAGGTCTCACACCCCTGGGCTCAGGCAATCCTCTCGCCTCCGCCTCTCAAAGTGCTTGGATTATAGGCATGAGCCACTGCACCCAGCCAATTTAATTCTTTTTATAGAAGCAATACTTTTTTAAATGTTTCAATGCAAAACATGGGTAAGGGAAAAGTCAACGTTCCCTCTCACCCTATCTTACCCTGCCCTACTTCCCCTCTCTCTAAAAATACAAACAAACGTTTTAGCTATGGTGGCTTGTACCATAAGCTGATTGACATGCATATACCTCAGGTTATTGATTTATCAACTGAATTAACATGTATTGATCCCTCTCATGAAAAAATGAAGACATTTGCTCGCTTACACTAATGCTCGTCCTTTCCATATTGTGTTATAGTGTTAGCTTATTCTTCCATTAATGAATAATTGCTTAAAACCATTATTTCCTATTTTCTCCACTTTATTCTGTTGTGTTTTTGTTGTTGTTGTTGTTGTTTTTGAATCAGGATCTCACTGTGCTGCCTAGGCTGGAATGCAGTGGCATGATCACGACTTACCACAGCCTTGACCCCCTGGTTTCAGGTGTTCAGGTGATCCTTCTACCTCAGCCTCCCAAGTAGTTGGGACAACCACACCTGGCTAATCTCCCCCCTCCCCCCTGCAATCAGCTCATGGACCCACTGGTGAGCTTCCCTCCGCCACCATATTAATTTTTTCATTTTTTGTAGAGATGAGGTCTTGCTATGTGCTCAGGGTGGTGGTCTCAAATTCCTGAGTTTAAGCAGTCCTCCTGCCTTGGCCTCCCCGCCCCACAATGCAGGAATTACACAGTGTCTAGTTCTATTCACTTTAGATAGTATATTTTGATTTCTTTGCATGCTCATGGCCACTGCAGCCTCCACCTGCTGGGCTGAGATGATCCTTCCACCTCAGCCTTTCAAGTAGCTGGAACTACAGGCACACACTACAGCACCCAGCTACTTTTTTTGATTAATTGCAGAGATGAGGTCTTGGCAAGTTGCCCAGGCTGGTCTCGAACCCGTGGACTCAGGTAGTCCTCTCACCTTGGCCTCCCAAAGTGCTGGGATTATAGGTGTGAGCCACTATGCCTGGCCTATCTTGATTTCTACTATGTAAACTGAGCAAGCTCACATCTGGGCATTGTTCACTCTCTCTCCCTCTACCCCAACCTTTTGAAACCAATAGTTACACTGTTACTTTACAATGCCAAGATTTAGAATATTTACATATGTTCTGTATCTATAATTGAGTCTTCTGTGCTGTTTCTAGAGCAATTCTGATCATTTAAATCCAATAAACATCATTTTCTTTCTTTTTTTTTAAAGTCAGAGTCTCACTCTGTCGCCCAGGCTGGAGTGCAGTGGCATGTTCACAGCCACCCCAGCATCGACCTGCTGGACCCTGGCAATCCTTCTACCTCAGCCTTCCAGGTAGTTGGAACTAAAGGTGTGCACTACCGCGCCCCGCTAATTTTTGACTTTGTTGTAGAGACGAGGTCTCACCATGTTGCCTGGGCGGGTCTCAAACCCGTGGGCTCAGGCAATCTACTCGCCTTGGCCTCCCAAAGTGCTGGGATTATAGGCTGAGTCACTGAGTCAAGCCATAAACAGCATTTTCAATGTTATGATTAGAAAAACCTTCTAATTTGAAATCATGTTGAATCTATAAAATAAGAGAGAACTGCTAAATAAAGAGATCAATCAGAAAATACAAAAGAGTCCTGGCAAATAAAAATATGATTGTCCAAATAAAAAACATAAACTAGCTGGACTCGGTGGCTCAGCCTGTAATCCCGCGCCTTGGGAGGCTGAAGTGAGTGGATTGCCTGAGCCTGCGGGTTCGAGACCTGCCTGGGCA
>NW_007205491.1:210611-212604 GCF_000164805.1 Carlito syrichta | reverse complement strand
ACTCCAGTCTGAGTGACAGAGTGAGACTCCATCTCAAAAAAAAAAAAAAAAACATAAACTAAAAAGTCAGCCGGGCTCGGTGGCTCAGCCTGTAATCCCGCGCCTTTGGGAGGCTGAGGTGAGTAGATTGCTGAACCCGCAGGTTTGAGACCCACCTGGGCAACTTGGCGAGACCTCATCTCTACAACAAGTCAAAAATTAACCGGGCGTGGTAGTGTGCGCCTGTAGTTCCAGCTACTTGGAAGGCTGAGGCTGAAGGATTGTTGGAGCCCAGCAGGTCGAGGCTGCGGTGGCCAGGAGCGGCCACTGCACTCCAGTCTGGACAACAGAGTGAGACTCCAACTAAAAAAAAACAAAACAAACAACTAAAAAGTCTAGCAGCCAGAAAGTAAATGAAAAAAAAAAAAAGGAGACTGAAATAACCCTCAATAGCCAAAATGGGAACAATATGAGCAGCAAAATAAATAATGTCACACTAAATTATAACCCAAAGATAAAATAAATAAACATGAATCCATACTGACCCAAGTCAATGGTTAAATAAATAAACACATGAGGAAAAAGGACAAATCTTCCTTATAGAAGATTGCCAAAAAAACATATGGAGATACTGTTCCTTGCAATTGGGATTTAACTGGCCCTCCCTCTTGAATGTGTGCTGGACTTATTGTGACTCACTTCAAAGAGCAGAGTATGGAAAGGGAAAAAAACAGTAACCTTAAAGTGGAGAAATCTGACAAACGCTGCTTTAGCCAAGTGACCAAGGTGCTGTCACCAGTTGGTATCATATGATGAGCCAGACAATTCACCTTTGTGGTACTCTCCCCCAAAATGCTAAACTCTAATCAAATCATGAGAAAAATTGCAACAGAGTGCCATTCTACAGATACCTGACTAGGACTCTTAAAACTATCAAAGTGATTTAGAAATAAGAAAAGACTGAGAAACTGTCACAGAGAACACCAAGGAGCCAAGAGGACTAAATACAGTGGGGTATACTGGATTGGGTCCAGGAACAGAAAAAAAATATGAGTAGAAAAACTGCTGAAAATCTAAGTTTAATTAATAGTAATGTACAGGTCGGGCTTGGTGGCTCAGCCTATAATCCCAGCACTTTGGGAGGCCAAGGCGAATGGATTGCCCAAGCCCACGGGTTTGAGACCAACCCAGGCACCCTGGCGAGACGTCATCTCTACAATAAAAAAATAAAATAAAAATAGTCTGGTGTGGTAGCACACACCTATAGTTCTGGTTATTTGGAAGACTGAGGCAGAAGGATCCCCAAAGCCTGGCAGGTCAACACTGGGGTAGCTGTCAGCGTCACTACACTCCAGCCTGGGTGACAGAGTGAGACTCTGACTCAAAAAAAAAAAATAGAAATGTATGAATGCTAATTTCTCACTTTTGATGGACGATGCTGTTACAAGATGCTGACGTTAGAGGAAACTGGGTGAAGGGTATATGGGAACTTTGGATTATTTTTGGAACTTTTCTATACATCTAAAATTATTCCAAAATAAAAAATTTACCTAAAAAACTTTGGAAACAAAAGTCATATAATTCTCCAAAAATATAAAAACAATATATATATATTTTATATCAGAATCTCACTCTGTTGCCCAGGTAGAAGTGCAGTGGCACACCACAACCACTGCAACCTCAACCTGCTGGGCTCAGGCAATCCTTCTGCCTCACCCTTCCAAGTAACTGAAACTACAGGCACTCGCCACCAAACCCAGCTAATTTTTTGATTTATTGTGGAGACAAGGTTTCACCAAATTGCCCAGGCTGGTCTCAAACCCCCCAGGCTCAGGCAATCCTTTCGCCTCGCCTCTCAAAGTGCTGGGATTATAGCCAGGTGGGATAGCGCGCGCCTGTAGTTCCGGCTGCTTGGAAGGCTGAGGTGGAAGTGTCGCCGGAGCCCAGCAGGTCGAGGCTGCGGTGGCCTGGAGCGGCCACTGCACTCCAGTCTGGGCGACAGAGTGAGACTCCA
>NW_007205491.1:210081-210591 GCF_000164805.1 Carlito syrichta | reverse complement strand
AAAAAAAAAAAAAAAAAAGGTGCCCATGGAATGCTGGGCAGAATCAAAGAAAATAAAAAGCATACCTCAGGATTCATGAGGCTTCAGAAAGTGTAACCGCTTCTGGAAATTAGAAACAAACAGGTTACCTACAAACAAATAAAGATCAACTTAGCATCGGGCTTCTCTAAAGCTAGAAGTTATAAAACAATGGGCTGCAAAAATCTGAGGGGAAATGTTTTTGAACAGCAAACTCACAAAACAAGCATGGCGGCAGAACAGACTTGTAAGAACTAATAGCATTTACCTCCCATGCACTCTTCTTTTTTTTTTGAGTTGGAGTCTCACTCTGTCACCCAGACTGAAGCTCAGTGGCCGCTCCCAGCCATCACAGCCACGACCTGCTGGGCTCCGGCGATCCTTCCGCCTCAGCCCTCCAAATAGCTGGAACTACAGGTGCACGCTACCACACCCAGCTCATTTTTTATTTATTGTAGAGATGAGGTCTCGCCAAGTTGCCCAGGCATGCAC
>NW_007205491.1:190457-209919 GCF_000164805.1 Carlito syrichta | reverse complement strand
ATCTGGGCAACTTGGCGAGACCTCATCTCTATAATAAATCAAAAAAATAGCCAGGCGTGGTGGCACATCCCTGTAGTTTCAGCTACTTGGAAGGCTGAAACAGAAGGATCATCACCTGAGTCCAGCAGGTCGAGGCTGTGGTAGCCGTGAGTGTATCACTGTACTCCAGCCTCGGCAATATTGTGAGACTCCAACTCCAAAAAAAAAAAGAGAGAGAGAGAGACTCCACTCCAGGAAAATAAAAAAGGAAGATGAAATGTAGTGCTTTGGTTTTCAAAGTATGGCTCCAGAAGCAGCATCTGGGAAGATGTTAGAAATGCAAGTGCCAGGCTCGGTGGCTCAGCCTGTAATTCCGCGCCTTTGGGACAGTCAGGTGAGTGGATTGCCTGAGCCCGCGGGTTCGAGACCTGCCTGGGCAGGCAAGACCTCATATCTACAATAAAATCAAAAAATTAACCAGGCGTAGTAGCGTGCGCCTGTAATTCTGGCTACTTGGAAGGCTGAGGTGGAAGGATCGCCGGAGCCCAGCAGGTTGAGGCTGCGGTGGCCGGGAGCGGCCACTGCACTCCGGTCTGGGCGACAGAGTGAGACTCCATCTCAAAAAAAAAGAAAGAAATGCAAGTGCTCAGGCCCCAGTCCCTGACCTATTGAATCAGAAGCTCTGGGGTTGGAGCCCCAGCAACCTGTGTTTTCACAAGTCCTCCAGATGATTGTGGTGCCATGCTCAGATTTTCAAACCCCAGAGCTGTCGATAGTGCTGGTGGTCCACTTAAATCCCCTTGACCCTTCTTGTGCGCCCATTGCCAGCTGTTGTGAGTTGCTGTACAAAATGCCCCCTTAGTCCAGGAGTTCGAGACCAACCTAGGCCACATAGCAACACCTTGTCTCCACAAAAAAATTAACTGGGCATCATGGTATGTGCCTGTAGTCCCAGCTACTCAGGACGTTGAAGTGGAAGGATTTCCTGAGTCCAGGAGGTCGAGGCTGCGGTGAGCCATGACTGTGCCACTGCACTCCAGCCTGTGTGACAGAGTGAGACCTTGACTCAAAAAAACCTTGAAGTGGGACCAGGTTGAAGCTAGTCTCCATTTAAGAATACTTCCTAGCTTGACTTTCTTCCCTACCCTCTTCCCGTGCTGCTTCTCTCCCTCCTGTTCTCCTGAGGTCACTCACTCAGTTGATCACTTTCACCAAAAAATCTCTGTCTCAGGTTCTGATTCTGGGGAGCCTGACCCAAGCCACATAGTAATGAAGAAACAATAGAACAAATCCAGACACACATGGAAAAGAAACCCCACAAGGAAAAGTGTTTGCCTGAAAGTATGGGATTTAAATTAGAACAGGAGGCTGGGCGCAGTGGCTCAAGCCTGTAATCCAGCACTTTAGGAGGCCAAGATGAGAGGATTGCCTGAGCCCACAGGTTTGAGACCTACCTGGGCAACTTGGCAATACCTCATCTCTATAACAAATCAAAAAATTAGCTGGGCATGGTAGCCTATGCCTGTAGTTCCAGCTACTTGGGAGGCTGAGGTGGAAGGATTGCCTGAGTCCAGCAGGTCAACGCTGGGGTGGCCATGAGTAGTGTGCCAATGTCCTCCAACCTGGGTGACAGAGTGAGATTCCAACTTAAAAAAAAAAAGAAGCTAGAAGCTCTTCTTAGTCATCTGGTTGAGAAGGCACATGGTTCTTCTCTCAAAAAGGCATAGGAAAAGTGCCAAGAAACTCCAGGAAAAACACAAAACTGTACCAGAAAATTGTGATCCAAGTATGAAAATGTGGCATGATTTTAAGCATCTGATGATATGTAAGGAAAAAGAAGTACTTGATCTGAACATTTGAAACAATTCCATTTTGAGGGGTCTTATTTTATTTTATTTTATTATGGAAAAATTCAAACCTATGCAGAAGTAGGAAAAAATAGCAAAATGAACCTCAGGTACCCATCATCACTCACCTTCAATGATTATCAAGATCTGGTCAATCGTGGCTGGACGTGGTGGTTCACACCTATAATTCCAACACTTTGGGAGGCTGAGGCGGGAAGATTGTTTGAGGCCAGGAGTTCAAGACAAGCCTGGGCAACCTAGCAAGAACTCTACAAAAAAAAAAAATTAAATTTGCCATGCATAGTGACATGCTCCTATAGTCCTAGCTACTCCAGAGGCTGAGGCAAGAGCATCACGCACAGGAGTTCAAGGCTGCAGTGAGCTATGACTGAGCCACTGCACTCCAGTCAGGGCGACAGAGCAAGACCTTGTCTCTAAAAAAAAAAAAAAAAAAAAAAAAAAAATCTGGTCAATTTTAAATATCTAATCAGTTTTCAAATTTTCCTAAATTTCTTGGGTTTCCCCCCCCGCTTTGTACAGTTGGTTTGTTTGACTATGGACCCAAACAAAACATTTATAAGGCATTTACATGATTTGTCTCTTTTTTTTTTTTTTTTCTGAGTTGCAGTCTCACTCTGTCGACCTGCTGGGCTCCGGCGATACTTCCGCCTCAGCCTTCCAAGTAGCCAGAATTACAGGCATGCGCTACCACACCCGGCTGATTTTTTGATTTATTGTAGAGATGAGGTCTCGCTGCCCAGGTGGGTCTCGAACCCTCGAGCTCAGGCAATCCACTTACTTCAGCCTCCCAAAGGCACGGGATTACAGGCTGAGCCACCAAGCCCGGCATGATTTGTCTCTTAAATCTCTCCCGGGCCACACCAGACAACCGTGGCTCACACCTATAATCCTAGTACTTTGGGAGGCTGAAGTGAGAGGATTGCCTGAGCCCACGGGTTCAAGACCAGCCTGGGTAACTTGGTGAGACCTTGTCTCTACAATAAATTAAAAAACTAGCCGGGCATGGTGGCACAGGCCTTGTTGTTCCAGCTACTTGGAAGGCTGAGGAGGAAGAATCGCCAGACCCCAGCAGGTTGAGGCTAGCAGAGTGAGACTCCGGTTTCAAAAAAAAAAAATCTCTCCCACGCCACAGTGGGATGCCCTATTTGGACTGTCTCACTTTAGAGACTTGAAATTACATATCCTTGTCTACTGATCCAGACATCATCTCAAATAGGCAGTTACTGCTTTGTTCCTGCTTGAAAGCCAAATCTCTCTTTCTCTCTCTCTCTTTTTTTTTTTTTTTTTTTTTTTTTTTGAATTGGAATCTCACTCTGTCACCCAGACTGGAATGCAGTGGCAGCTCCCGGCCACTGCAGCCTCGACCTGCTGGGCTCCGGCAATCCTTCCGCCTCAGCCTTCCAAGCAGCCAGAACTACAGGCGCTACCACGCCCGGCTAATTTTTGATTTATTGTAGAGATGAGGGCTCTCCAAGTTGCCCAGGTGGTCTCGAACACGCGGGCTCAGGCAATTCACTCATCTCAGCCTCCTAAAGGCACAGGATTACAGGCTGAGCCACCGAGCCCAGCTCTTTTTTTTTTTTTAGTTAGAGTTTCACTCTGTCGCTCAGGCTGAAGTGCAGTGCAGTGCAGCCTCGACCTGCTGGGCTCAGGTGATCCTTCAGCCTCAGCCTTCCAAGTAACTGGAACCACAGGCATGTGCCACCATGCCCAGCTGATTTTTTAATTTATTGTAGAGACAAGGTCTCACCAGGTTGCCCAGGCTGTTCTCAAACCCCTGAGCTCAGGCAATCCTCTTGCCTTGGCCTCCCGAAGCGCTGGGATCACTGCCTTGAGCCACTGCGCCCGGGCCTACCAAATCTCTTTTTCTTAACCACAATTGTCTCTTGAAATAACCATTCGATAGTCTTCAAGTTCAGGCTGCTCAACCTCTCTCAAATTTTGTTTCCTTGGAGTCAAAAGACTATTTCCATTTTCTTTAGGCTTTAAAGAACCTTTTCTTGGAGGTTGAGTCAGTATAGAAATTTGGAATCTCCAATTCCAAGATAAACACTGAGGCAGGTGTCCCATGTCTAGAAATCTTCTGTATTTTTCTGTTTACCAAAGTTTATTAAGAGCTCCCCTGGTTACACATGCTATGGATACTTGAGTGCCAGATGGGATTAAAGCTATCCAAACAATGCTCTGATTTATATCTTGACCTCTCAGAAAGTCTAGAAAGTTTAGGTTAGGAGCCAAAAGGTGTCTGGAACTGCAGCCACAAAAGATCCTCAGTTATCTTTTTTTCTTCTTCAAGTTAGGGTCTCACTCGTCCCCCAGGTTGGAGTACAGTGGCATGATTACAGCTCACTGCAATCTGGACCTCTTGGGCTCAGGTGGTCCTTCCACCTCAGCTTCCCAAGGAGCTAGGATTACAGGCACATGGCACCACACACAAATTATTTTTATTTTTTTGTAGAACCAAGGGCTTACTGTGCTGTACAGGCTAGTCTTGAACTCCTGGCTCAAGCAATTATCTCACCTTGGCCTCCAGAAGTGTTGGGATTACAGGCGTGAGTCACTGCACCTGGCCTCTCAGAAATAATTGTCAGCCATGGATCCCAGGTTTTGTTGTAAAGAGCCCTTGACCATGAAGGTGAAAGAGGTGGCCTGGCCTGGGCACACAGACTGTCATCATGTAAGCTCTGCCTCCTGCCCAGCCCTGAGTCATGGGGTCTGGACTTTACCCCTTCACTCTCTTTACTGGGGTCACTGGTTGTGGGGGCTGAGGGACAGGAAGGGGAGGAAAGGTTGGAGCCTTGAAGGAAGTTTTCATCTTAGCTGCCCAAGACCTCACAACTAAGTTGTTGGGCCAGGGTTTGAATCCAGATGGGTCTGGGTCCAGGTTTTAACTCTTTTGCCTTCCTCCTCATTCCTTTGGAACAGCCGTCCCCAACCTTTTTGGCATCAGGGGCCAGTTTCATGCAAAACAAATTTTCCACAGACGGGGGGTGGGCAGGGACGGAGGATGTGCTGATGTTAATCTATATCTACAGCCTCTCCCCAGTGCCAGCATCACATCTCAGCTCAACCTCAGGTCATTGGGCATCAGAGTCTCTCAAGGGGTGCACAGTCTAGATCCCTTGCGTGCACAGTTCACAATAGGGTGCGCGCTCCTATGAGAATCTAATGCCACCACTGATCTGCCAGAAGACGGAGATTCACTCGCTGCTCACCTCCTGTTCTGAAGCCCAGGTCCTCACAGGCCACAGACTGGTACTGGTCCACAGCCCAGGGTTTGGAGACCCCTGATATGGAGCCAGGAATACTAGGGAGAAGCCCTACTGCTGACTTGGGTGTTCATCGAGGGACTCAGAGAGGAGTGCCTGGACCCAGAACAGCCAAGTTTCCTACAGTTAAACAGTTGACGCAGACAAACGTCAACAGACACACCCAGAAACATGAAACCAAAAGTCAGCCAACCAACTAACATAAAAGGTCCTTTCCACAGATGAGGGAAAAACCAAAGAATTATTCCGGTCAACCTCTTCACCATTGTCCTAGGTGCCTGGGGGAACTTAAACCTTAGCCAGCTAATTTTGAAGAGGAGGAGGAAGGCAGGTAGACCGCTGGAAGATTCCAGATACTGTGCTGAAAACTAGGGCCTCCACGATGAAAAGATACCGTTCCTGTCCACAAGGAGGCTGTTCCTGGTGCCTTCTTCCTGGAAGTGATGAGCTCCCTTAACAGCAGGTATGATTTTCATCCATTCTCTATTGTCATTGCCAGCTCAGGGCCTGGGACAATACTGCCACCTGCTTCTTGAAGGAATTTCACTTTTGAAAATTATCCCACTTTCTCTGCCACCTGGTAATTCTTTGAGTATTTGGTGATTTTGTAAATTGTAAGAAAACAGGAAACGGACTGGGCATGGTGGCACATGCCTGTAATCCCAGCACTTAGGAAGGCTGAGGCAGTAGAATCATTTGAGCCTAGGAGTTCAAGACCAGCCTGGGCAACATAGCAAGACCCTGTCTGTAGAAAAAATTAAAAAATAGGGCTGGGTGTGGTGGCTCAAACCTGCAATCCCGGCACTTTGGGAGGCCAAGGCGAGAGAATTGCCTGAGCTCAGGGGTTCAAGACCGACCTGGGCAACTTGGCGGGACCCTGTCTCTACAGTAAATAAAAAAATTAGCCGGGCGTGGTAGCACATGCCTACAGTTCCAGCTACTTGGAAGGCTGAGATGGAAGAATCTTCTGAGCCCAGCAGGCCGAGGCTGCGATGGCCATGGGCGTGCCACTGCACTCCAACCTGGGTGACAGAGTGAGACTACGACTCAAAAAAAAAAAAAAAGAAGACAGCCGGGCTCAGTGGCTCAGCCTGTAATCCCGTGCCTTTGGGAGGCTGAGGTGAGTGGATTGCCTGAGCCCGCGGGTTCAAGACCCGCCTGGGCAGCGAGACCTCATCTCTACAATAAATTAAAAAATCGGCCAGGCATGGTAGTACATGCCTGTAATTCCGGCTACTCGGAAGGTTGAGGCGGAAGGCTCGCCGGAGCCCAGCAGGTTGAGACTGCGGTGGCCAGGAGCTGCCACTGCACTCCAGTCTGGGTGACAGAGTGAGACTCCAACTAAAAAAAAACAAAAAACAAAAACAAAAACAAAAAAAAAAAGAAGAAGATGAAAGGAAAAAGAAATGAAGAAGAGCAGAAATGATGCCAGCACAAGGTTATTCATTACAGCACTGTGTGAGATAGCAGAAGACTCAGCACAGCTTTGAATTTTGAATCACATGAACATTATCATTCAAATCAAAACCAATCCTAAAAATTTTAGTATGGGTTTTATTGGATGGTGATAAATGTTTCATGGAGAAAAATTAAGTGGGGAAGAGAACTAGGTAATGATGGGAGGGGCTGTTGCTATTCTAAATTGATTTTTTTTTTTTTTTGAGTCTAAGTCTCACTCTGTTGCCCAGGCTGGAGTGCAGTGGCACGCTGCTCACTGCGCCCGGCCTAAGTTGATCATTAAGGAAGCCCCAGTACGGCTGAGCGTGGTGGCTCACACCTGCAATCCCAGCACTTTGGGAGGTGAAAGTGAGAGGATTGCCTGAGCCCGCGGGTTTGAGACCAGCCTGGGCAACATGGCGAGACCTCATCTCTACAATAAATAAAAACATAAGCTGGATGCGGTGGCACATGCCTATAGTTCCAGCTAGTTGGAAGACTGAGGTGGAAGGATCGCCTGAGCCCAGCAGGTCAAGGCAGCTGTGGGAATGAACAGCGTGCCACTGCACTCCAGCCTGGGTGACAGAGTGAGACTCTGACTCAAAAAAATAAAAATAAACGAAGCCCCACTGGAGAAGACGACATTGAGTAAAAATCTTAAGGAGATGAGAATGAACTGGGGCATACTCCAGGCAGAGAGAACAGCAAGTGCCAAGGCCCTGAGGCAGGAGCCCATGAATGTTCAAGAAGCAGCAAGGAGGCTAGAGTAGCCGGAGCAGCCGGAGCTGAAGGAGAGAGTGCCTAGGGTTGGCTCCCCAGTTGCTCGAGCATGAAAACTTGCAGCTAAGGGCAGCCCATGGCTGCAGGAGCTTTCACCACCTCCATTTCACCCAACCCTCAGCAGTGCTAGACCGTTTCCTCTTGGAAACGCTCTTTCCATTGGCCACCCAACACCAACCCCTACATCCCTCTCTGGCCATCCCTTCTTCTTTTCTTCCTTTTTTTTTTGGAGTCAAGGTCTAACTCTGTCACCCAGCCTGGAGTGCAGTGGCATGATCGCAGCTCACAGCAGCCTCCAATACCTGGGCTCAGGCAATCTTTTTACCACAGCCTCCTAAGTAGCTGAGACCACAGTAGCACCTGCCACTACACCAGACTCATTTTTTAATTTATGTAGAGACGAGGTCTCGCCTTGTTGCCTAGGCAGGTCTCGAACTTCTGGGCTCAAGTGATCCTCTTACCTCAGTCTCTCAAAGTGCTGGGATTACCGAAGTGAGCCTCAGTGCCCAACCAGTCATCTCTTCTAACGCTTCCTCACTCCTCGAAACCTCAGTCTCCCCATTGTGTCCTTGTCCTCCTCAATCTCTTGCCATCCCACCCTCCTCCAGGCTTCTGCCCACATTTCTCTCCAGAGTCCAGATCCACAGTTTTTCCAGCTCCTGGACATCGGTCCCGGATGTCTCAGGCACTTTGGACTCACATATGTCCAGAGCTGACCAAACCGCCCTCTGACCCCTCTGCCCCCTAGACCAGCCAGGCTCGTCCTCTGGACTCCCCCGCCTGCGTGCCTCCCCTCCACCGACAGCACTGACCACGCTTCCTGACTGTACTTTGCCACCTGCCCTGAGCAGGGACCAACTGGCCTATAGGCTGAGGCCTCCCCGCATCCAACACAGTGCCTGGCACATAGGGAGTGCTCAGTAAATAACTTTACCAAATGACTGGACAGTCTTAGCCACTGCCTTTAGCCTCTGAATCTGCTTCCCTATACCAGACCCAGGGGCTCACCCTCCAAGGTCCCCAAACCCTTGTGGGGCCAGCCCTGTGGAGCTGCCTCAACACTCTCCCAGGTTTGGAGGTGTGCTTCTCCTGGGCGAGTTGAACCCCAGCCTGCTGGAGGCTCAGCGTGGCTCCTCTGGCTTCAATGATTTTTGTCTGTGGGGGACAATGTGACTAGGTCATGAAGACCCTTGCAGGGAGTGGTTTGAATGGGAAGCCAGAGAAGCAGAACCAGGAGTTGGAGAGCCCATCCTGCCAGGCACCTAAGGACCCTGAGTTGCACCTGCTAGTGCAGCATCATGTTGTGTTTGTTTGCATGATGAGATCCTAAGGCTCACACAGTGAGGATGGCCTCATCGTCTCTGCACCTGGTACCCTATGCAGTGATTCTCAATAGAGAGTGCCCCTCCACCCCCACCTAGGATTGCCAGAAAAATACGGGCTATACAGTTAAATGTGAGAATCAGCTAGGCATGGTGGCTCACACGTGTAATCCCGGCACTTTGGGAGACCGAGGCGAGAAGATTGCCTGAGCCCTGTGGGTTCGAGACCAGCCTGGGCAACTTGATGAGACCTCGTCCCTATAATAAATCAAAAAATTAACCAAGTATGGCAGCATGCACCTGTGATTCCAGCTACTTGGAAGACTTGAGGTGGAAGGATTGCCTGAGCCCAGCAGGTCGAGGTCGCGGTGGCTGTGAGTATGTCATTCTCACTGGATGACAGTGAGACTCTGACTCAAACAAAAAAAAGAAAAAGAAAGAAAAATGAGAATCAGACAAATAAGTAATGTTTCAGTAAACTGTGTCCTCTACCCAACATGCCCTGTGGGACATATTTATACCAAAAAATTATTTGTGGGAACGTTCATGCTATTTTAGAGAATGAGGCGTTGCTGCCCAATTCTAGGAAAAAATGTATTTGTTATTTATATGAAATCCAGATTCGAATTTAACTGGGTGGTTTGTATTTATACCAGCTAAATCTGGCAACCCTACCCCCCAGGTGACATTTGGTAGTATCTGGAGACATTTTGGGTTGTGACATCCTGGGAGGGGGTTGCTGCTGGCCTGTGGTGGGCAGAGGTTAGGGCTGGGTTGGACAGCACACAGTGCACAGGGCAGCCCCCACAACCATCAGCGAGCCAGGCCAAATGTCAACGGTGCCAAGGCAGAGAAACCCTGCCCTGTGGGTACCCAGGACACACAGAACTCTCCATCTCATACCCTGGATGCACTTGTCCTCCTGCCCCAAGGCAATAAGAAATGCAGACAGAGCCATGCTTTTGTTAAGCTCTGATGCAGACATGCTTTTTTCTAAGCTCTGGCCCCCTTCCCAATTTGGGAGGTGAATCTTCTTCTCTCTCTGTCTCTCTGTCTTTCTCTCTCTCTCTCTCCCCCACCCCTCTCTCTCACATCTACTTTCTAAATAAACTATTTTTCCTAATCTAATTTCTATGCAATTCTTGCATCTTACCTGTGGCACCAGCCTACCCCACAGACCTGCCATTTTGGTGGTGCTATACGAGGATTTTACTCTTCGTGGAGTTCCCTCCACACTCTCTTTCACGCTCCTCTTTTCCAACCTGAGTTTCGACAAGACGCTTGGCCCTTTCCTCTACTACTTGCTTTTTAGCCCCATTGCCTGTGACAAGCTACATCATCGGACCTCTCCCTGTAGCTTCAGTCTTTTCCAGTACGAAGTTACATCACTGTTTCAGGTTCTCAATTCAGTCTCTCTAGGGTGGGGTAAGACACAGAAAGCAGCTTCAGGAACCACGCCCCCACACCCTCCTCCTGAACTGCCTGCAGACCAGCCCCTCTCATCTAAGGCTGGCTTTCCCATTCATCTGTTTGTCAGGGAGTTGGGAGACAGACTGGACCCCATCACCATGACAACAGTTACGTGACTAACGCACCCATCCACCTGCCATCCATCACTGTGACATAGGTTCCTGTGCTTACCTGCCCACTTCTTGATGATGCAAAACAGACCACCACTCAATCACCTTCATGGCCTGTCCCCATCAAAGGAAAGATTTAAAGGTATTCGACCTAAAAAAAATAGAGGCTGGTTGCAGTGATTCATGCCTGGAATCCCAGCACTTGGGGAGGCAGGGGCAGGAGAATTGCTTGAATTCAGGAGGTTAAGACCAGCCTAGGCAACATAAAGAGACCTTGTCTCCATTTAAAAAAAAAAAAAAATCCAAAAATTAGCTGAGCATAGTGACACCTGCCTGTTGTCCCAGCTACTCAGGAGATTAAGGCAGAAGGATCACCTGAGCCCAACAGTTCGAGACTGTGGTAAGCCATGACGGTGCCACTGCACTCCAGCCTGGGTGTCATGGTGAGACCCTGACTCAAAAAAAAAAAAAAAAAAAAAAGAGGCAAGCTCATTGGGGCCCCTCCCTTCTCAATAAATCTTGCTTTCAAAAAAAAAAAGCCGGGTGCATGTCTATAATCCCAGCACTTTGGGAGGATTGTCTGAGCCAAGAGGTTTGAGACCAGCCTGGGCAACTTGGTGAGACCTTCTCTCTACAATAAAACAAAAAATTGACTGAGGTGAGTGGATTGCCTGAGTCCGTGGATTCGAGACCTACCTGGGCAACTTGGTGAGACCTCATCTCTACAATAAATCAAAAAATCAGCCAGGTGTGGTAGCGCGTGCCTGTAGTTCCAGCTACTTGGAAGGCTGAGGCGGAAGAATCGCCGGAGCCCAGCAGGTTGATGCTGCGGTAGCTGGGAGCGGCCACTGCACTTCAGTCTGGGTGACAGAGTGAGACTCCAACTCAAAACAAAAAGAAAACAACAACAACAACAACAAAACAAAAAATTATTCGGACATGGTGGCACGTGCCTGTAGTTCCAGCTACTTGGAAGGCTGAGGCAGAAGGATCGCCTGAACCCAGTAGGTCGAGGCTGTGGTGTCCATCAGCATGAGACTGCACTCCAGCCTGGGCGACAGAGTGAGATGTCAACTCAAAAAAAAAAAAAAAAAAAAAGTGGAGGGGTGGGCTCAGTGGCTCAGCCTGTAATCCCAGCACTTTGGGAGGCCAAGGCGAGTGGATTGTCTGAGTCCGCAGGTTCAAGACCAGCCCAGGCAATTTGGCAAGACCTCGTCTTTACAATAAAATTTAAAAAAATAAGCTGGGCATGGTAGCATGTGCTTGTCGTTCCAGTTACATGGAAGGCTGAGGTGGAAGGATCGCCAGAGCCCAGCAGGTCAAGGCTGGGGTGGCTGTGAGCTTGTCAGTACACTTCAGCCTGGGCAACAGAGTGAGACTCCTACTCAAGAAAAATAAAACAAAATGCTGGCCAATCTGGGCAAAGTAGACTCTTATTATTTTAATTTGCATTTACTTTATGGTGATGGAGACTGAATATCTTTGAGTGTTTTTATTTTAAAATTAATTAAAATTTTAACCAATATACATGCATACTCAATATACATGCATACTCCAGATAACACTCAAAAAGAGTAGTCAGTGAAAAGTAAATCTTGCCAGGCATGGTGACTCACCCCTGTAATTGCAGCATTTGGGAGGCTGACATGGGAAGATCTCTTGAGTCCAGGAGTTCAAAACCAGCCTAGGTAACATAGTGAAAGCTCATCACTACAAAAATAAAGAAAAATGGCTGGGTGCACACCTATAATCCCAGCACTTTGGGAGGCCGGCCGAGGTGACAGGACTGCCTAAGCCCATTGGTTCAAGACCAGTCTGGGCAACTTGGCGAGACCTCATTGTTAGGGTACTGGCGGACAGGGTGAGGGTGGAAAGGCGATGGGGGGCGTGCAGTACTGCCGGGGCTGGCAAGCCGGAGATGTGCGCCAGCAACCCAGAGATCTGAGTAGATGCAAAGAATTGCAACACACAGAGGTGAGAGAAGAAAAGATTCATTTAAGAAAGGTTCATCCCCCACAGACGGGGAGTGGGCCTGCACTCTATGTGAGTGTGGCCTCGTAGCCCCCCAGAGTCCTGGCTTAAATCCTTTTCTTGGAGATGTTGCACGTGACTGCCGTGACTTCCTTGTCGACCACCTGTGGATGTCTTGGAGATCCTGTGACACAGAGAGCCATAATGTTGACCCACATTATCATAGCCCCTAGAGAAGGGTGTGACAAGGATTCTAATTCTCCTGTATCTTCCCAAACAACATTCCTTGAGAGCTAATGGAGTGTGCACTTCCTCATTATCTCCTAGGCATTCTCAGTAGGTAGCTTGGTGGGGGGGGGTGATCCTTGACTTCCCTGTAGATAGGGCCCATTCTACTGGAAGATTAAGTCCCCACCCACTCCCCCTCTGGGTGGGCTAAAACTTTTGTAATTACAAGTTTCATGACTTTTACAGTCCTTGACCAATGTATGATATCTTAGGCCTTGTAAATTCCGTTTACTCTAGGCAAGCTTGATTGACACTATGAGATACCTGGCATCAGGAAGTCTGTTCCTAAAAAGACAAAGTCGGCAAAGTTAATTTTTACTTGAAGTGTGCATTTCTCCAAAAGTATAGCTTCTACTTTCTCATCATTGTGTCAGGGTTTAAGAACAAAATGAAAAATGGCTTCCCACTCTCAGTCTGTCCTTTCACTCATTTCTACAATAAATCAAAAAATTAGCAGGGCATGGTAGCACACACCAGTAGTCACAAATACTCGGAAGGCTGAGGTGGAAGGATTGCTGGAGCCTAGCAAGTCGACAGTGGGGTGGCGGTGAGTATGCCACTGCATTCCAGCCTGGGCTATGGAGTGAGACTCCAACTCAAAAAAAAAAAAAAAAAAAGTTAGCCAGGCATGTTAGCACACACCAGTAGTCCCAGCTATTTGGGGGACTGAGGCAGAAGGATCACCTGAGCCCAGGAGGTTGAGGCTGTAGCAAGCCATGATCGTGCCACTGCACTCCAACCTGGGTGACAGAGCAAGAACTTGACTAAAATAAAATAAAATAAACCTCTTTTCCACAGACCTGAAACCCAGCCCTGCAGTTCCCATACAGAGACCACATCTAAAAGAAGTTTCTGGACTGGGTGCGGTGGCTCATGCCTGTAATCCTAGTACTTTGGGAGGCTGAGGTGAGAGTACTGCCTGAGACCAGGGGTTCGAGACCAGCCTGGGCAACTTGGCAAGACAATAAATCAAGAAATATTAGCCAGGTGTGGTAGTGCGTGTTTGTAGTTCCAGCCGCTTGGAAGGCTGAGGTGGAAGGATTACCTGAGCCCAGCAGGTCAGGGATGCAGTGGCAGTGAGTGTGCCACTGCACTCCAGCCCAAGCGACAGAGAGGACTTTGACTCAAAAAAAAAAAAAAAAAAAAAAAAAAAGAAAGAAAGAAAAGAAGTTTCTGATGTGTCCTTCCAGAGATACTCAATGTATATGTAAGCACTTACATACTTTCTTTTTTGTTTCTAAACAAATTATAACATTTTCCACACTGTCCTGCCCTTTGCTCTTTTTTTTAATCCTAGAAAATGATTTCTCCCAATACACACAGAGGCATCTTATTTTGATGCATGCTTTCATGGACACCATCAGGTGGACACACTATTGTTTAAACAGTTTCCTAGGCTTGGACATTTTGGGTGGCTTCCAGTATTTTACTACAGCGAGTATTTTTGTGCATATATAATCTCTCACCTATGGGAATATATTTGTAGGATAAATTCCTAGACACAATTGCTGGTTCAAAGGGCAAATGTAGAACTGAGCGCAGTGGCTCAAGCCTATAATCCCAGCACTTTGGGAGGCCGAAGTGAGAGGCCGAAGCCCAGGGGTTTGAGGCCAGCCTGAGCAACTTGGCAAGGCCTTGCTTTACAGTAAATCAAAATATTAGCCGGGCATGGTGATGCACACTTGTAGTTTCAGTTACTTGGGAAGCTGAGGCGGAAGGATCATCTGACCCCAGTAGGTCGAGGCTGTAGCAGCTGTCAGCATCAGTGTATCACTGCATTCCAGCCTGGGCGACAGAATGAGATTCCTACTCAAAAAAACAAAGAGCAAATGTATTTAAAACACTTAAGGTGCCGGCTCAGTGGCTCAGCCTGTAATCCCCGCGCCTTGGGAGGCCGAGGTGAGTGAATTGACTGAGCCCGCGGGTTCGAGACCCACCTGGGCAACTTGGTGAGATCTCATCTTTACAATAAATCAAAAAAATTAGCCGGGTGTGGTAGTGCACACCTGTAGTTCCAGCTACTTGGAAGCTGAAGCAGAAGGATCGCCAGAGCCCAGCAGGTCGAGGCTGCGGTGACCGAGAGCGGCCACTGCACTCCAGTCTGGGCGACTGAGTGAGACTCCAACTCAGAAAAACAAAACAAAACAAAACGTTTAAGGTTATTATTACCAAACTGCCCTCTGTATCAATTTACTGATGATGTCATTTTATGATTATAAAGTAAACTATCTTTTTTTTTAATTCAGAGAAAACCATAACACAGTCATTGTCTTTGATAATAAGAAACCATCATTTATGAAACACTTGCATGTGTCAGGAAATGTACACATATTGCCAAAAGCACTCATAACAGAAAAAAAAAAATAAAAGCATTCATTTTTTTTTTTTTTTTTTTGAGTTGGAGTCTCACTCTGTCGCCCAGACTGGAGTGCAGTGGCCGCTCCCGGCCACCGCAGAATCGACCTGCTGGGCTCCGGCAATCCTTCCGCCTTCCAAGTAGCTGGAACCACAGGCACATGCTACCACACCCGGCTAATTTTTTTTTTATTTATTGTAGAGATGAGGTCTCGCCAAGTTGCCCAGGGTCTCGAACCCGCGGGCTCAGGCAATCCACTCACCTCAGCCTCCCAAGTGTGGGATTACAGGCTGAGCCATGGAGCCCGGCTAGAAAAGCATTCATAACATCTTGGCGGCACAGTGAATTAAGTCTTCTATTCAAAGCATCCACAAAGGAGGTGGCAATGGCAGAAATCTAGCCTTGGTCTATGGTGTCTCCCAGCTTGGGCCTGGGCCTGGTCCTTGTCACCATGCGGGAAACTGACACCCTGGTATGAGGAACTGGATTCCAATGCAACTCTCGGTGATGTCACATGACAGGCATCTGGACAGAGGCCTGAAGCTAAAGCCTGGGAACACAAGTCCAGAGCACAGGACAGGCCGAGTGGGGGCGGGAAGGCTGAAGGGCTTCAGGGAGGTGAGAGCCCATCAAGGGGAAGCCTGAGGGTTAAAGGAGCAGGTTTTACTGGTGAAAAGGAGAAAAGGGTGCTCAGGGGAGAGCGATCAACAAAGACATTGGGGCCTGGACTTTAAGGGAGAGAGGAGAAGAGGTATGCACAAGAGCAGGGGCTGGCCTGGGGCTGAGGTCAGAAGGGAAGCAGCAGACAGTGGGGGAGGGAGATGAGGGCTGCCTCACATGCTGGGCTAAGGAACTTGGGAGATCACCTACCTGGGAGGCTGGGCACAGCGCAGGGTGGAGCTCACACTCTGCAAGCAGCCTGGACTTCAGTCTTGCACGCCCTAGCCTAGCTGTGTGACCTCTCCTCAGTTGTGAAATATAGAGTCTAATTCATAAATGTATTGTGGGAATTAAATGTGTTAAAGCATATTTAAAAAAACAAAAAAACCCTGACATTTTGCAAGCACAGTAAGCGGTAGCCATTTATTAACAAACAACTGCATTGTTTTAAAAAAGTTTTTTGCCGAACACAGTGACTCACGCCTATAATCCCAGCACTTTGAGAGGTCGAGGTGAGAGGACTGCCCGAGCCCAAGGTTCGAGACCAGCCTGGGCAACCTGGCAAGACTCATCTCTACAATAAATGAAAAATTAGCTGGATGTGGTAGCGCGTGCCTGTCGTTCCGGCTACTTGGAAGGCTAAGTTGGAAGGATCGTCTGAGCCCAGCAGATCGAGGTTGCGGCAGCCATGAGTGTGCCACTCCACTGGCACTCTAGCCTGGGTGACAGAGTGAGACTCCAACTCAAAAAAAAGTTTTGTTGAGCCAGGCGCAGTGGCTCACACCTGTAATCCCTGCACTTTAGGAAGAGGAGGCAAGAGGATTGCCTGAGGACAAGGGTTTGAGACCAGCCTGGGCAAATTGGCAACACCTCATTTCTTCAATAAATAAAAAAATTAAGCCGGGCTTGGTGGCTCAGCCTGTAATCCCGCGCCTTTGGGAGGCTGAGGTGAGTGGATTGCCTGAGCCCGCGGTTTCGAGATCCACCTGGGCAGCGAGACCTCATCTCTACAATAAATCAAAAAATCAGCCGGGTGTGGTAGCGCATGCCTGTAATTCCGGCTACTCAGAAGGCTAAGGAGGAAGGATCGCCGGAGCCCAGCAGGTCGAGGCTGCGGTGGCCGGGAGAGGCCACTGCACTCCAGTCTGGGCGACAGAGTGAGACGCCAACTCAAAATAAATAAATAAATAAATAAATTTTAAAAAATAAAAAAATTAGCCAGGTGTGGTGGCACATGACTATAGTTCCAGCTACTCGGAAGGTTGAGGCAGAAGGATCACCTGAGTTTAGCAGGGCAAGGCTGCGATGATTGTAAGGGCGCTACTGCACTGCAGCCTGGGGGACAGAGTGAGCCTCTGACTCAAAAAATTAAAAAATACAAAGGTTTTTTTTGGACCAGACATAGTGGCTCATGCTTATAATCCCAGCACTTTGGGAGGCACAGGTGGGAGGACTGCTTGAGCTCAGGAGTTCAAGACCAGCCTGGGCAACAGAGCAAGCCCTCGTTTCTACAAAAAAATAGAAAAAAATTAGCCAGGAGTGGTGGTGCATACCTGTAGTCCCAGCTACTCAGGAGGCTGAGGTGGGAGGATTGCCTGAGCCCAGGAGGTCAAGGCTGTGGTGAGCTGGGATTGTGCCCCTGCACTCCAGGGCCTGGGCAACACAGTAAAATCCCCAACTAAAAAAAATTTTTTTTTTAAAATTATAATCCCTTTTAAAAAATTTTTTTTGAGTTGGAGTCTCACTCTGTAGCCCAGACTGGAGTGCAGTGGCTGTTCCCGGCCACCGCAGCCTCGACCTGCTGGGCTCCGGCGATCCTTCTGCCTCAGCCTTCCAAGTAGCTAGAACCAAAAGCGTGTGCCACCACGCCCAGCTAATTTTTTGATTTATTGTAGAGACGTCTTGCCAAGTTGCCCAGGCTGGTCTCAAACCCCTGGATTCAGGTAATCCTCTAGCCTCCACCTCCCAAAGTGCTAAGATTATAGGTGTGAGCCCCCTGTACTATTATCTTCATTTTACAGATGAGGAAACTGAGGAAGAGAGAGAAGACTTTAAGCTATTTTCCCAAGACCACCAACTGAACAATACCAGGCTTTGTGAGTCCAGAGCCTGTTTTTACCTCTCTTGGGGCTACCTTCCCTGTGGGAGACTGCAGCCAGAATCTAGTTGGTGGTGATGTTGTTGCCTTCCTGTTTTGTCTAAACTCTTGAAACTCTTGAATTCTGAACAGCTCTAATCTTGGACAAGGGGAAGGAGCAGAGGGATGGGGGAACCCAAAAGTTTCTTAATTTGGGGCAAGACAGGTTAAGCAGCATTTTTTATTATTTTGTTTTGTTTGAATCAGAGTCTCTCTCTGTCACTCAGGCTAGAGTGCAGTGGCACAGTCACGGCTCATGGCAACCTCGACCTCCTGGGTTCAGGTAATCCTCCTGCCTCAGCCTCTCGAGTAACTGAGACTACAGGTGCAGACCACCACACATGGCTAATTTTCCAAATTTTTTTGTAGACCCGAGGTCTATGTTGCCCAGGTTGGTCTTGAACTCCTGGGCTCAAGCGATCCTCCCACCTTGGTCTCCTAAACTTTTGGAATTAGAGGTATGAGCCACTGCGCCTGGCCTTAACTGCATTTTAGAAAGCAACTCACCAGGCACGGTGACTCACGCCTGTAATCCTAGCACTTCGGGAGGTAGAGGTGAGAGGATTACCTGAGCCCGGGAGTTTGAGATCTGCCTGGGCAACTTGGCGAGACCTCATTTCTACAAGAAATCAAAAAATTAGCCAGATATGGTGGCATGCACCTGTAGTTCCAGCTACATGGAAGGCTGAGGCAGAAGGATCTGAACCTAGCAGGTCAAGGCTGCGGTGGTCGTGAGCGTGCCGCTGTACTCCAGCCTGAGTTACAGAGCGGGACTCCTACTCAAAGAAAAAAAGAAATCAGCTCAAGTGCAGCAAGGCAGAGGCCTGAAGGGTGAAGAGAGAGCTAGTAAACCTCCAGGAAATATGTGTGGGCAGTGCTAGGTGGCAGGGTTACAGGTCAAGGCTGTGGCAGGGGCGGGAGAAGTCCTTGGCCTAACCATCTCCTGGGGATGCTTGTGGAATCCTTTTAAGCCCCTTGTCCCGAAGCAGGTACTTACTTGACTCAAATTAAGCACCAGTAGCCACGGGTAACTACCGAGTCCTTGAAATATGTAGGACTAGGCCAGATTGAGAAAGGCAGAAAATAAAAAACACACATCGGATTTTAGAGATTTAGTACTGAAAAAAGAATGTAAGATATCAGAATTATTTTTATACTAATGACATGTTGAAATAACATTTTGGATATATGGGGTTAGATGAAAAAATATGATGATGGCCGGGCGCAGTGGTTCACGCCTAATCCCAGCACTTTGGGAGACTGAGGTGAGAGGACTGCCTGAGCTCATGGGTTCGAGAACAGCCTGGGCAATTTGGTGAGACCTTATCTCTGCAATAATTCAAAAAATTAGCCGGGCGTGGTGGCGCACACCTGTAGTCCCAGCTACTTGGAAGACTGAGGTAAAAGGATCGCCTGAGCCCAGCAGGTCGAATCTGCAGTGGCTGTGAATGTGCCACTGCACTCCAGCCTGGGCAACAGAGTGAGATTCCGACTCAAAAAAAAAAAGAAGGAAATTCATATCACCTTGTCCATTTTCTTTTTTAATTGATTGAATGCATGGTTGAGCTAGGGCCTCACTTTGTTGCCCAGGCTGGAGTACAGTGCCACAACCACGGTTCACCACAGCCTCAGCCACCTGGGCTCAGGTGAGCCTCCTACCTTAGCCTCCCAAGTAGCTGGGACTACAAATGCGTGCCACCACACCCAGCTAATTTTTCTCTATTTCTTTTTTTTTTTGAGTTGGAGCCTCACTCCGTCACCCAGACTGGAGTGCAGTGGCCTCTCCGGGCCACCGCAGCCTCAACCTGCTGGGCT
>NW_007205491.1:186451-189913 GCF_000164805.1 Carlito syrichta | reverse complement strand
CGAACCCGCGGGCTCAGGCAATCCACTCACCTCGGCCTCCCAAAGGCGCGGGATTACAGGCTGAGCCACCGAGCCCGGCTGAACTTGGTATCTTTAAACACTTTGTGTTCTCAAACCGTTTATTTGACCACCTGCTATCCTGTGCTGATTTCAGTTAGTTGAAAGCCACCTGACACAAAGACTCAATACAATTAAGATGTCTCGGGTATCTCTTGATTTCACCTGTGGCTTCTGGTTGGTGGAAAGTTATCATTTACGTCTGGAAAAAGATATTGACAACTCCATTAAATTCGTGGGGGTTAACAAGTAATTTGACTTAGGGGCTAGGTTTTTGGTCTCAGAAGGCAGTTCCCTGTTGTTGGTAAAAATAGGTTAGTATGGCTGGGCACGGTGGCTCAAATCTATAATCCCAGCACTTTGGGAGGCCGAGGCAAGAGGATTGCCTGAGCTCAGGGGTTCAGGACCAGTCTGAGCAACATGGTAAGACCTCGTCTCTACAATAAATCAAAAAATTAGCCGAGCGTGGTGGCACATGCCTGTGGTTCCAGCTACCTGGAAGGCTGAGGTGGAAAGATCACCTGAGCCTAGCAGGTCGAGGCTGCAATGGCTGTGAGCACGCCACTGCATTCCAGCCTGGGCAACAGAGTGAGACTCCAACTCAAAAAAAAAAAATAGGTTAGTAGAAATCAGACGCAGTGGCTCACTCCTGTAATCCCAGCATCTTAGGAGGCTGAGAGGAGAGGATTGCCTGAGTTCAGGTGTTTGAGACCAGCCTAGGCAACTTGGCAGGACCTCGTCTCTACAATAAATAAATTAGCCAGACCTGGTGCCGTGCACCTGTAGTTGGAAGGCTGAGGCGGAAGGATCGGCTGAACCCAGCAAGCTGAGGCTGCCATGGCCATGAGTGTGCCACTGCACTCCAGCCTGGGCAACAGAGTGAAACAAACAAACAAAAAAAAGGTTAGTAGGACAGTGATCGGTTAAACTGCTGCATGAGGATTAGAGGGCAATAGTGTATATTAAGTACTGAGAACAGTGCCTAATACATTATAAGCTCTCAATAAATGTAGCTACTGGTAAGGCTGGGCATGGTGGCCCATCCCTGTAATCCAAGCAGTTTGGGAGGCCAAGATGGGAGGATTGTTTGAGCACAGGAGTTTAAGATCAGCCTGGGCAACATAGTGAGACATTGTCTTTACAAAAAATAAAAAATTAGCCAGGCATGGTGGCATGCACCTGTAGTCCCAACTATTTGGGAGGCTGAGGTGAAAAGACTGAGCCCAGGAGGTCAAGGCTTCAATGAGCCATGATGGTGCCACTGCACTCTACCCTGGGCAGCAAGACCCTGACTCAAAAAAAAGAAAGAAAAAAAGGAGCTACTGGTATATGAAATTGTTTATATAGCCAATGATTGTTTTTATGTTTTGAGAGTGTTATTTGTCACTGCCATGCTAAAATCCTGGCTTAGATCCTTTTTGGTGAGTAAACAAAAGGAATGGAAAGGAATGAAATTTCAGCGGGTCACTGGGTTGGGACAAAACCCAACTGGTCAGGAGTTTCCTGGAAAATTACCCAGCTAGGCCAAACCTGAGTCAGCTCAGTCAACCAGGGCAAAGGGAGAGAATGGGGAAGGGACCTTGGATCAGCTCTACAAGAGCTCTGGATTTTCCAGGGTGCTTGAAGACAGTCCCAGAATTCTGTGGGATGGAAATAGATGCTCAGGGAGAAAATTAAACAATAGAAAATGTGCAACTATTCAAGAACAACTCACTTGTGTATTTTTAAGTGGATAATTGTGGGTATCAAGTCACCATGGCATTTATATTCCTATGGATACATTTTAAAGAATGACTAACTGCTTTATTTTAAAGTGTTGACATTATGTTTTTGTGTTTTTTTTTTTTTGAATTGGAGTCTCACTCTGTCGCCCAGACTGGAGTGCAGTGGCCGCTCCCGGCCACCGCAGCCTCGACCTGCTGGGCTCCAGCGATCCTTCCGCCTCAGCCTTCCAAGTAGCTGGAATTACAGGCACACGCTACCACGCCCAGCTAATTTTTTGATTTTATTGTAGAGATGAGGTTCTTGCCTGCCCAGGTGGGTCTTGAACCCGCGGGCTCAGGCAATCCTCTCACCTCAGCCTCCCAAAGGCGCGAAATTACAGGCTGAGCCACCGAGCCGGGCTGTGTTGACATTATGATAGCATTGGAAATGACAGACTCTGAAGTTTACTTAAACTTACGTGAAAAGTTCTACCTATGTTAATTCTGCATAACTTTAAATGCACAAGAGAAAAACACATCCTTCAGATTCTTGCAGGGAGAATGCAAGCAGGATGTTTTGAAGCCCGGGGCTCTAGGCTGTCTACCCGGGAATGGAATCTCTGGGTTGCAGGACCGTGCAATCAACATTCCTCACAGACACTGGACTCTCCAAAGTTGCTGTGCCACTCTACCTTTCCCCAGCAGGAAGGCAAGAGCCATTGCTCTGCATCCCCCTGAAGGAGTGAAGAGTATGTCATCCCCAAAGATGCCAGATATTGATTATTTTGAGTTGAAAATATTGAATAAATTGGAGGCTGAAGCAAAAATTTGAGACTAACCTGGGCAACATAGCAAGATCTCATCTCCAAAAAAAAAAAAAAAAAGAAGAAAAGAAAAGAAAAGAAAGAAAAAAAAATTTTAAAGGGAAGAAAAGAAAACATTGGAGAAATTGTACTTTCTTTTTTCTTTTTTGAGTTGGAGTCTCACTCCATTGTCCAGGCTGGAGTGCAGTGGCACGCTCACAGCCACCCCAGCGTCGACCTGCTGGGCTCCAGTGACCCTTCTGCCTCAGCCTTCCAAATAGCTGGGCACATGCTACCACTTCCGGCTAATTTTATTTATTTATTGCAGAGACGAGGTCTCGCCAAATTGCCCGTGGGCTCAGTCAATCCCCTCACCTCAGCCTCCCAAAGTGCTGGGATTACGGGCTTGAGCCACTCTGCCCGGCCAAAGTTGTAATTTCAGAGAGGGTGAGCTGACCTGTCTCTTCCTATATGCAGCAGGCGATAAAGATTCCTCTGGGAGGGGTCCCCTTTCCATGCCAGGGCAAGAAAGTAGCCCTTCTCACCAGAAACTTGGAATTGGAGGCTGCAATGGACCTGAATCAACACACTTGAAGCAACCTTGTTTTCCAGTCTCGCCCCTTGTATCTCCTAGAGGCTACTCTAGAAATTTACTACCCCAGACACATTTTCTTTGTCCTGTCCTTTCTTCTCAAATTGACCGCTCTTTACCTAAAAAGTATAAAAGCACCTTGCTTTGCTTACCTTTTCAGACTCCACTCCCTTGTGAAGATCCCCAGGAACATGTAACACTTATAAAATGTGTATGCTTGACTCTTGTTCATCTACCTGGTGTCCATCTGGTTTCTAGGTCCAGCGGAAGAGGCCATTAATAGGCGGGGGGGGGGGGGAGGGTTCCA
>NW_007205491.1:183453-186431 GCF_000164805.1 Carlito syrichta | reverse complement strand
GGGGGGGGGGGGGGGGGGGAAGGTTCCAAAGGTGACCACTCGGCTAGGGGCGGAGTCGAAGGGAAAGGGCTGCAGGACGAGGAAAGGAATCGACCAAGTTGCTGTCGTTGGTAGTTGTGGCCGCCAGAGGGCGGAAGACGCACGGTTTCTGGAGAGCCACTTTCGGCATGGTGGCATTGCCACCTTCTAAAATTAAACTGGATAAACCTCCTATGTCTGGGCACTCCATCTGTGTTCTCCGTCCTCAGCCTGGGCTCGGTACTTCAAGAGGGGTCCAGCTGGTCTTTCAGACCTGCCTGGACACGGAGACTGCCCACCTGGTCCCTGCGCTTCCTGGCCCTGGGCGGGCTTGTTGGGGCTGTCCTGGGGCTCCATCTCTCTGGACCACGTGCTGGTTCCACACCCCTGCACAAAGCCTGACGGGATTGGGACCTCTTTGGCTTTCTTTTCTCTCTTGGCCACGTCTTTCTGTTCCAGCAGTCTGATTTCTGGCCCACTTATGCCCATGTTTTTCCTCTGAAGGAGCTTTCTCTGCCCTGTACATCACTGTAGCGTGGTCCCTTTGCCTGTGGTCCAAGAGTGCCCTGTGTATGGGGGAATGAAAAGCACTGGTGTCTCCTGGCCTTCTGCTAAGATTGGGGTGTCAGCCACGTGTTAGTACTAGGCAGTACTTTACAAGAGTGACTCACTAGCCCAAAACACTTACAATTAGCATAAACCTGTATGTCAAACTGTCTGCATTAAAAACAGTGATAACCTGTCCTGTCTAAGGAATACTTCCTGTGTGCTGGGCATGACACTGAGTACTTTACCAGTACCATCCAATTCAACCATAGCAATTCTTTGAGATTAATGGTACTTTCTCCACTTTCTGGATGAAGAATATTAGGCTCAGAAAGGTTAAGTGACTTGCCTGAGATCACAGAACTTATAAGTGGCAGGACTGGGGGTATGAAGCAGTTTGAGCTGGCTTGATTTCCCCACTGCAGATTTGCCAGGCGCGGTGGCCCACGCCTGTAGTTCCAGCTACTTGGGTGGCTGAGGTGGAAGGATTGCCTGAGCCCAGCAGGCAGAGACTGCCATAGCTGTGAGGGTGCCACTAAACTCCAGCCTGGGCAACAGAGTGAGACCCCACCCAAAAAACAAAACAAGCAAAAAACAGATTTTCCCACTGCACCGCCTCTGACTGAGCTGTTGCCCCCTCTGCTCCCTGGCATGGCACCCACATCTGTCACAGCCTCCTGTGTTATGGTGCCCCCATTTGCGTGATATTGCAGAGGTCAGCAATGCCTAAGGAGAGACCTAGAAACATGTATCCCCCAGATGTACACCACCTAACCAGAACAGTGTTGTGTGTTTTCCTGGGTCGTTTTTGTCTCCTTCCATTTTTTTTTTTTTTATTTGAGTCGGAATCTCACTCTATTGCTCAGGCTGGAGTGCAGTGGCATGCTCACGGCCACTGCAGCTTCTACCTGCTGGGCACAGGTGATCCTTCTACCTTAGCCTTCCAAATAACTGGAACCACAGGCATGTGCCACCATACCTGGCTAATTTTTCTTGATTTATGGTAGAGATGACGTCACACCAAGTTGCCCAGGCTGGTCTGGAACCCCTGGGCTCAGGCAATCCTCTCACCTCAGCCTCCCCAAAGTACTGGAATTGCATGAATGAGCCACCGCGTCTGGCCTGTTTTTGTCTCCTTTATTCTTTTCAATATCTTTGTGAAATATTAATAATTTCATTGCTTGAATCAGAAAGCTATTTTCATAATGCAGGAGTGTCCTCTCGCTCCCAAAGGGCTCAACCCATTCATTCTTCCTAGTACGTTCTGCAGTCTGGTAAACACCCAGTCTCTCATGAGCCTCAGCTCAAGGATTGGAGCTCTGTGATGCCTTCTCCAACACTTTGCCCTCCCTGATGCCCCTCAGTGCCCTATTGTTCCTGTTGTCACTCTTAAGGTGCTTATCATATCCATGTGTCTGTGTCCCCACCCTCTGAGCTCCTAGAAGGCAAGAGCTGGGTCAGAGTCTCCTCAGTGACCCCAGGCGCTCACACAGGCCCTGGTTTCAAGCAATAGGAACTCATGCTAATTGAGCACTTACTATGTTGCAGGTGTTTTGCTGTGTGCCAAAAGCTGGACTTCTTGCACTGGTTAACCAAGTTGTGAAGAAAATGAAGTGCTATTCTGGGGCTGGGCGTGGTGGCTCACACTTACAATCCCAGCACTTTGGGAGGCTGAGGTGAGAGGATCCTCTGAGCTCACGGGTTCAAGACCAGCCTGGGCAACTTGACGAGACCTCATCTCTACAATAAATCAAAAAATTAGCTCGGCATGGTGGTGCATGCCTATAGTTTCAGGTACTTGGAAGGCTGAGGCAGAAGGATCACCTTAGCTCAGCAGGCTGAGGCTGCAGTGACTGTGAGCATGCCACAGCACTCCATCCAGGGCAACAGAGTGAGATTCTGATTAAAAAAAAAAATTAAATAAATACATAAAATATCACTGCTCATCGACAATGCCCCTGGTCACACAAGAATTCTGATGAAGATATACAAGGAGATGAATGTTGTTTTCATGCCTGCTGACACAACACCCACTCTACAGCTTATGGATCAACTTTCAAGTTTTATTATTTAAGAAATATATTTTGTAAGGCTATAGCTGCCATAGACAGTGATTATTCTGATGGATCTGGGCAACCTGAAAACCTAGAAAGAACTCAACATTCTAGACGCCATTAAGTACAGTTCAGGCCAAGCACACTGGCTCACACTTGTAATTCCAGCACTTTGGGAGGCTGAGATGGGAGGATTGCTTGAGCCCAGGAGTGGAGGCAATATAGCAAGATCCCATCGCTATTTATTTTTGTTTTGTTTTTGAAGTGGAGTCTTACTCTGTCACCCAGACTGGAGTGCAATGGCTGCTCCTGGCCACCGCAGCCTCGACCTGCTGGGCTCCGGCAATCCTTCCGCCTCAG
>NW_007205491.1:174554-182828 GCF_000164805.1 Carlito syrichta | reverse complement strand
GCAGCCACTGCACTCCAGTCTGGGCGACAGAGTGAGACTCCAACTCAAAAAAAAAAAGGCCGGGCACAATGGCTCAAGCCTGCAATCCCAGCACTTTGCGAGCCTGAGGCAAAAGGATTGCCTGAGCCCGCGAGTTTGAGATCAACCTGGGCAATGTGGTGAGACCTCGTCTCTACAATAAATCAAAAAAATTAGCCGGGCATGGTAGTGCATGCCTGTAGTTCTGACTACTTGGAGGGCTGAGGCAGAAGGATCGCCAGAGTCCAGCAAGTCAACACTGGAGTGGCTGCGAGCATGCCATTGCACTCCAGCCTGGTGATGGAATGAGACTCCAACTCAAAAAAAAAAGAAGAAAGAAAGAAATTGTCAGGGCAGGCCGGGGTCACACCTGCAATTCCAATACTTTGGGAGACTGAGGCAGGAGGACCTCTGAGCCCAGGAGTTTGAGATCAGCCTGGGCAGCATAGTGAGACCTTGTTTCTACAAAAAAATAAAAATAAAAAAATAAAATCTAAGTAAATTAATTAAATCAGCCAGGCATGGTGGCATGTGCCTGTAGCCCCAGCTACTCAGGAAGCTAAGGCAAGAGGATCACCTGAGCCCAGGAGGTCTAGGCTGCAGTGAGCTGTGATCATGCCACTGTACTCCAGCCTGGGTGATACAGGGAGGTCCTGACTCAAAAAAAAAAAAAAACTATCACAACCACCCCAACCTGCAATTAGCACCCTGATCAGTCAGCAACCATGACCATCAAGGCAAGACCCACCACCAACAAAAAGATACTACTTGCTGAAGGTTCAGATGCTTGTGAGCACTTTTTAGCAGTAAATAATTTTTTTTTTTTCTTTGAGTTGGAGTCTCACTCTATCACCCAGGCTGGAGTTCAACAGCATACTCACGGCCACTACAACCTTGACCTGCAGGGCTCGGGTGATCTTTCCACCTCAGTCTTCCAAGTAGCTGGAACCACAGGCATGTGCTACCACGCCCGGTTAATTTTTTTATTTATTGTAAAGATGAGGTATCACCATGTAGCTCAGGCTGGTCTCGAATCCCTGATCTCAGGCAATCCTCTCGCCTCCACCTCCCAAAGTGCTGTGGTTATAGGCATGAGTCACTGTGCTTGGCTTAAGAATTTTTTTTTTAAAGTGGGATTTATTAAGAAGACAGAAGAGCTCCCACAGCAGGAGGGGACCTGAGAGAAGTTGCCAAAAATTTTTAATTAAGATGTTTACAATGTATTTTTAAACATAATGCTACTACACACTTAATAGATTACAGTATAATGTAAACATAATTTTTATATGTAGTGGGAAACACTGTGTGACTCACTTTATTGTGATATTCTCTTTATTGCAATGGTCTGGAACCAAACCCACACCTCCAAGATATGCTAGTAATTCTAAATTTTCTAGTAGCTAACTGGAAAAAAAAAAAGCAAAAAGAAAAAACAGATGAACATAATTGCAATAACATTTCATTTAACTCAATATGTCTAAAATATTGTTTCAACATGCAATTACTATAAAAATTATTAATGACATATGTCATGTTCTTTTTCTTTTTTTTTTTTTTTTGAGTTGGAGTCTCACTCTGTCGCCCAGACTGGAGTGCAGTGGCCGCTCCCGGCCACCGCAGCCTCGACCTGCTGGACTCCGGCGATCCTTCCGCCTCAGCCTTCCAAGTAGCTGGAACTACAGGTGCACACTACCACGCCTGGCTAACTTTTTATGTATTGTAAAGACGAGGTCTCGCCAAGTTGTCCAGGCTGATCTCAAACCGGTGGGCTCAGGCCATTCACTCACCTCAGGCTCCCAAAATGCTGGGATTACAGGCTAAGCCATCAAGAATGGCCTTTTTTTTTTTAAGTTGGAGTTTCACTCTGTCACCCAGGCTGGAGGGCAGTGGTGGCACACTCCCAGCCACTGCAGCCTCCACTTGCTGGGCTCAGGCGATCCTTCTGCCTCAGCCTTCCACGAAGCTGGAACTACAGGCATGCGCCACCATGCCCAGCTAATTTTTGATTTATTGTAGAGATGAGGTCTCACCAAGTTGCCCGGGCTAGTCTTGAACCCACAGACTCAGGCAATCCTCTCACCTCGGCCTCCCAAAGTGCTGGAATTATAGGCATGGGCCACCACACCTGACTGTCATGTTCTTTTATTTACTTCAAAATCTGATGTGTATTTTACACTCAAGGCACTTTTCCACTCAGACTAGCTATTTCCAGGTGGCTACCATGTAGTACAGTAGGAATGTATGATCTGATGAAGAGACTCTGAGCTTTCTGAAGAAGGGATTATGGGATTTGGTGTAGGAGGCAGAGACATCCACAGTGTTTCACAACTGCTCGTGTGATCAGAAACCCATATATGTTTGTGATTCCTTGCATTTTTTTTTTTTTTAGTTGGAGTCTTACTCCGTCGCCCAGGCTGGAGGACAGTGGCACGTTCACGCCCATCCCAGCATCGACCTGCTGGGCTCTGGTGATCCTTCCTCCTCAGCCTTCCAAGTAGCTGGAACTATAGGCATGTGCTACCACACCCGGCTAATTTTTTACTTATTGTAGAGACAAGTTCTCACCAAGTTGCCCAAGATAGTCTTGAACTCATGGGCTCAGGCAATCCACTTGCCTTGGTCTCCCAAAGTGCTGGGATTACAGGCTGAGTCACCAAGCCCTGCCAATTTTTTTATTTGTTTTTATTTCACAAGTAATACATGAATATATTTTCATTATAAGAAAAATCAAGTTTGGCAGGGCATGGTGGTTTATGCCTGTAATCCCAACACTTTGAGACGCCGAGGCGGGAAGATCAATGGAGCCCAGGAGTTCAAAGTCAGCCTAGGCAACATAGCGAGACCTCATCTACACACACACACACACACAAAAAATTAGCCACACAAGGTAGCACACACCTGTAGTCCCAGCTACTTGGGAGACTGAGGCAGAAGGATTGCCTGAGCCCAGGCAATCTGAGGCTGAGCCCAGGTAATCTGAGCCCAGGCACTGAGCTGAGGCTGCAGTGAGCCGTGATTGTGCCTTGGCACTCCAGTCTGAAGGACAGAGTAGAGCCTAAGTTAAAGAAAAAAAAAGTCAGACAATCAAGTAACTTGTTCCTTAACCTCCCCCAATATTGCAGTGTTCCCCAGAGAACGTTAGTTTTCTACTGGTTGGGTATAGATCCTTTTATGCACTTGTATGCATCATGTATATTTTAGCTTATTTTACATTATTATACAGTAATATTGTTGGGCAACTTGGTTTTGTTTTGTTTTTTTTGAATTGGAGTCTCACTCTGTTGTCCAGGCTGGAGTGCAGTGGCACGCTCACAGCCAGCCCAGTGTCAACCTGCTGGGGTCCTGTGATGTGTCCGCCTCAGCCTTCCTATTAGCCGGAACTACAGGTGCGTGCTATCACACACAGCTAATTTTTGATTTATTGTAGAGACAGGTCTCGTCAAGGGCTGGTCTCGAACCCGCAGGCTCAGGTAATCCACTTGCCTTGGTCTCCCAAAGTGCTGGGATTACAGGCTGAGTCATTAAGCCCAGTCTCAACTTGGCTTTGTAACACAGCAATGTTTCTTGATGCTGCTTTTATGCAAGTACCTAGATCCATCTCATTCTTTTTAATCACTATATAGTATTCCATAACCATTTTCCTGCTAGCAGGCCTATTTTATTTTAATTTAAATTTTGAGTTGGAGTCCCAATCTATCACCCAGACTGGAATGCAGTGGCATGGAGCATGGCTTACCACAGCCTAAACCTCTTGGGCTCAGGAAATTGTTGTGCTTCAGCTTCCCGAGTAGCTGGGACTACAAGCATGTGCCACCACACCTGGCTAAATTTTAAATTGTTTTTTTGTAGAGATGAGGTCTTGCTATGTTTTCTTTCTTTTTTTTTTTTTTTAGTTGGAGTCTCACTCTGTCACCCAGGCTAGTGCCGTGGCACGCTCACAGCCATCCCAGCATCAACCTGCCTCAGCCACCCAAAGTGCTGGGATTACAGGTTGAGCCACCGAGTTCAGCCTCGCTATGTTTTCTAGGCTGGTCTTGAACTCCTTGACTCAAACAGTCCTCCTGCCTCAGCTTCCCAAAGTTCTGGGGTCAAAAATGTGAGCCGGGGGGTCGGTGGCCTTGGGAGGCCAAGGCGAGTGGATGCCTGAGCCCATGTGTTTGAGACCAGCCTGGGCAACATGGCAAAACCTTGTCTCTACAATAAATCATAAATTAGCTGGTTGTGGTAGTGCGCGCCTGTAGTTCTGGCTACTTGGAAAGCTGAGGCAGAAGGATTGCTGGAGGCTAGTAGTCGACACTGGGGTGGCCGTGAACGTGCCATTGCACTTCAGGCTGGGTGACAGAGGGAGACTCCAACTAAAAAAAAAAAAATGTGAGCCATAGTGCCTGGCCAGCTTGTTTTTTCTGAGTTGGAGTCTCACTCCATTGTCCAGGCTGGAGTGCAGTGGCATGCTCACGGCCACCGCAGCCTCAGCCTGCTGGGTTCAGGCAATCCTTCCATCTCAGCCTTTCAAGTAGCTGGAACTCCAAGAGCATGCTATCACACCCGGTTAATTTTTTTTTTATTTGTTGCGGAGATGAGGTCTCACCAAATTGCCCGGGCTGGTCTCAAACCCGTGGGCTCAGGCAATCCTCTCACCTTGGCCTCCCAAAGTGCTGGGATTATAGGCATGAGCTACTGCGCCCGGCCATAATGTGAATTCTTACACCCACCTCCATGTGCATGTGTGTGTTTTTCTGGAATAGATAAAAAGAACTGTACTTGCTGGGCCACAGGGAATCTATATCTTCGGTTTCAGTGGATACTGCCAAGCTGCCCTCCAAAAAGGAAGTACCAATTCACACACTGCCTACAGTGTGAGGATGCTTATTTTATCATACTCTTCCATATACTGGATCTTATTTTTATTTTAAGTAGGAGTATTCAGAAATGTGAGTCTTTCAAGCAATGATACAAAAGCAGTTAAAAAAAAACTCTTTAAATTTATTCGACAGCATTCTTCTTTCTATATGTAGAGACTCAACTCATGGCCCGAGTGAGTCACTGATCAATTTTAGTCAAATCAAGGAGAATGGGATGACATCATTGTGCCTCACTGAGGACTGTAGTCTAAAGTCAGTGACAACTAAATATGGTCGCTGTTACTTACCCTAAAACAGTAACCTTTTAACAGGTGTCCTAGGGAGACCTATGTGCTCCCCTCTGTGAATCCAGTCTTTGTGTCACGACTGGCACAGATTCCTGGATCTTTAGTTGAACACTAGATGAAGGTGTTAGCTTGCTCAGGGGTCTTGTAGGACAAAACCTAGATCTTTGAACACTCAATTCAGCTGGATGCCCATCCCGTGAAAGGCTCCCGGACGGTAAGCCTAGACTGCCTAGAAGGACTGAAGAAAGTCCTCTGTCCCCCCAACTCACTCTGAGCTGCACGCTCTTGGAGCAGGGGAAAGCACACCCACCCTCACTCCCACGACTTCAGCTCTTTTTCCTTCTTTGCCAAACTCCTCAAACTGGATCTAAAGAAGTAAAATCCTTTTTATGAGGTTCCACTGGTTTTCAAGTGACTAAACTGTTCCCAGAAAACTGTGGGCTATATACATTCAACCAAAGTAAGCCTCACCTTTTGATTTTTAGGAAAGCATCTTTGTGGTGCTCACAGGGTATATGCACGACCCAGGGATGGTCACAAAGACATATGTGTTCTCAGACACACGGTTCTCTCTTCACAACTCAGGGACAATTCAGGGATACCATGGGCTAAACAGATGAAACCTCACTTACATGTTGGATGTCCGAGGAAAGATTAAGGCACTCCCACAACCCTTGCTCCTAATTAGAATTCTATGTATTGTGACTACTGTTATTTTTATAGCATTATTTTGAGTAATAGATCATCTTTTTCTTACAACAAAGGGCATTATGGTAAAGACGATGGCTTCCTTCATGGGCTTTCTCCTGGTCCAGAGGTCCATGCCAGGCAGGCAGCCTCTTGGTGTTGCTGAGGAAGGGCAGCCGATGAGCCACCACGGAGCTTCAAGCGGTGACATTGGCCTCAAAGAGCTTGCCGCAGTCTGATCCTCTGCTGCGAGTGTCCAGAATTTGACTTTCTGAACATCCCAGATAAGATACGGCACTTGTAGCCGGGCTCGGTGGCTCAGCCTGTAATCCTGCGCCTTTGGGAGGCTGAGGTGAGTGTATTGTCTGAGCCTGCGGGTTCGAGACCCGCCTGGGCAGCGAGACCTCATCTCTACAATAAATCAAAAAATCAGCCGGGCGTGGTAGTGCATGCCTGTAATTTCGGCTACTCAGAAGGCTGAGGCGGAAGGATCGCCGGAGCCCAGCAGGTCGAGGCTGCAGTGGCCGGGAGTGGCCACTGCACTCCAGTCTGGGTGACAGAGTGAGGCTCCAACTCGAAAAAAAAAAAAAGATACAGCACTTGCAAGCAAATTCATACAAACCATACTGTCAGGAACTGGTCTAAGACCCAGAACCCATGCGTTGATGTGTTTGCTCTTCAAACTTTGGTCAACATTGGGCCTGAGCCTGACCACATCCTAGGCTCTGGATATAGGGAACAAATCAGGCTGGCTCAGGCCTACAGAGCTTAGGGTATCCTGGAAGAAACACATCAATAGTCCATTCCAATCCAGGAGATGCGTGCCATGGCTAAGGACATGTTATCAAAGTGACTAGAAGAGGTGCGGCTCTGAGAGGAGTGGCACATTTAACATGTGAGGCGGCAGGGAAGGAAGAGGGCCAGCATGAAGGAAGAGCATCACAGGAAAGAAGAGAATGGTGACTGGAGCAAGGGCTCAGAAAAACAGAAGTATTTGGAGTTCATTTTCGTATATGGTGATAGTAGGGTTCCAGTTTTATTCTTCTGCATGTAGCTAGCCAGTTTTCCCAGCACTATTTGCTAAATATGATCTCCTTTCCCCAGTGATTGTTATTGGTGGCTTTGTTGAAGTGAATTGGTTGAGGGACTGTGCTTTTACTTCCGGAATCTTTTTTCTGTTCCACTGGTCTATGTGCCAATACCTGTACCAATACTATGCTATCTCGGTTACTGTAGCTTTGTAAAAAATTTAAAATCTGGAAGTGTTCCTTTTGATGAGGATTGTTTTGGCTATTCGTGCTTTTTGTTTCCATATAAATTTCTAGGTCTGTGAAAAATGATGTTGGTAATTTGATGGGAATTGCATTGAATCAGTAGACTGCCTTAGGTAGGATGGATATCCAGTCCATCTAGAATCCCAGAAGAAAACGTAAGAAACACCCTTCTGGACATAAGAATAGGCAATGAATTCATGATCAAGTTCCCAAAAGCAAATGCCAAAAAAGCTAAGATAGACAGGTGGGACCTCATCAAACTGAAAAACTTTTGCACAGCAAAATAAACCATCAAGAGAGTAAAGAGATAACCCACAGAATGGGAAAAAATATTTGCAATTTATGCATTTGACAAAGGCCTAACATCCAGGATCTACAGGGAACTCAAAGGAAGTGAAAAGAAAAAAACAAACAACACCACTAAAAAGTGGGCAAAGGACATGAACAGAGACTCTTAAAAGACATATATGCAGCCAACAGATACATTAAAAAATACTCAACCTCACTAATCATTAGAGAAATGTAAATCAAAACTACAGTGAGATACACCTAACTCTGGCAAGGATAGCCAAATTAATAAATCAAAAAACAGATGCTGACACAGGTTTGGAGAAAAGGGAACACTTCTACACTGTTGGTGGGAACGTAAATTAGTTCTGCCTGTATGGAAAGCAGTGTGGCGATTTCTAAAAGAACTAAAAATTGATCTTCCATACAATCCAGCATTCCCTCTCCTATAAATATACACAGAGGAACATAAATTACTACCAAAAAGACAATTGCACACACATATTTATCGTCGCACTTTTCACAATAGCAAAAAACATGGAACCAACCCTAATGTCCATTGAAAGAGAACTGGATAAAGAAAATGAGGTACAAACCGGGCTTGGTGGCTCAGCCTGTAATCCCGCGCCTTTGGGAGGCTGAGGTGAGTGAATTGCCTGAGCCCGCGGGTTCGAGACCCGCTTGGGCAGCAAGACTTCATTTTTACAATAAATCAAAAAATCAGCCGGGCGTGGTAGCACATGCCTGTAATTCCGGTTACTTGGAAGGCTGAGGCAGAAGGATCACCAGAGCCCAGCAGGTCGAGGTTGCGGTGGCCGGAAGCAGCCACTGCACTCCAGTTTGGGCGACAGAGTGAGA
>NW_007205491.1:142041-174534 GCF_000164805.1 Carlito syrichta | reverse complement strand
AAAAAAAAAAAAAAAAAAAAAAAATAAAATGAGGTACATATACATGATTGAGCATTACATAGCTATAAAGAACAAAATCATGGTGTTTGCAGCAACTTGAATGCAGTTGGAGACTTTCATACTAAGTGAACTGTCACAGAAACAAAGAACTTAATACACATGTTCCCACTCATAAGGGGCCCTGGACACTAGTCACATTAACACAAGGGTGGGATCACCAGTCACTGGGTGCTGCTGAGGAAGGGAAGGAGGAAGGCGGGTGGGAGGCATGTGACAACACATAGAGTACTTGGTCCACTACCAGGGGGAGTGAGGACCAGCTAGAAGCCCAAACTTCCCCTGTATGCAGCCTACCTATGTAGTTAATCCTCATAATGAAACAGAGCTAAACTTGAATCATAACACAATGGGGATTGACCTTGGGTAGGAAGAGAATCTCTCTTTCTTAAGCTGGGAGGAAAGTAGGGAAGGATGGCCAGAGACACATGGGATTATAGGATGGGTAGAAGGTAGTTATTTTATTTTCTTGAGTTGTGGAGTATAAAAGTGTGAATTTCCTACATAAGCAAGTTGCATGCAGGTGAAGTTTGGCCTTCTAGTGGGCCCTCTCTTCCCCAATAGTGGATCAGGTACCTAGCATGTGGCCACTGTCCCCCTTCTCAGGAGGTGGTTCTTTTTTTGAGTTGGAGTCTCACTCTGTTGCCCAGACTGGAGTGCAGTGGCCGCTTCCGGCCACCGCAGCCTCGACCTGCTGGGCTCCGGAGATCCTTCCGCCTCAGCCTTCCAAGTAGCTGGAATTACAGGCGTGCGCTACCACGCCTGGCTGATTTTTTGATTTATTGTAGAGATGAGGTCTCGCCAGGTTGCCCAGGCGGGTCTCGAACCCGCGGGCTCAGGCAATCCACTCACCTCAGCCTCCCAAAGGCGCGGGATTACAGGCTGAGCCACCGAGCCCAGCAGGAGGTGGTTCTTGATGGTACAATCTATTTGGGGACAAGGGGCTGTGGAGTGGATAACTGCTGAGAGTGAGGAGGAGGTTCTGGGATTCAAGCTTTGACAAAGATTATAATAGGGACTGCGGGAGAAGAAGCAGATGGATCGAGGAAATGAAGGACTAGGAGCCCAGGCGAGGTGCACCTCTGTGACTTCACTGTGATCCCAGCATGCAAGGTAGGCAGGCACTCTCCTTCAGTGCCAACATCCTCAGTGAAGATATAGAGAAGGCAGGCAGGCGGAGTCACCAGGCTCACGATTTCCACAACCTGGCACCGCTGAATATACAGACCATGGAGCTGGATGAAGGAAAGCAAAGGGAGACGACAGATGGAAGAAGAAAACTTGTTCCTGGGTTTCTCATCTCAGTGAGGGTTGCCACCAAGCATCTCCACTGTAGTCAGAAACTAGGACATCGCCTCCATTTCTCCTCATCCTCAATCTGTCGTCAAGATATACCAAGTTCACAGCTATTCATCTCTGCTTCATCCACTTCTTTTTTATTTGAGTTGGAGTCTCACTGTGTCATCCAGCCAGACTGGAGTGCAGTGGCACGACCTCCTGGGCTCAGGTGATCCTTCCTCCTCAGCTTCCCGAGCAGCTGAGACTACAGGCACTTGCCAACATGCCCAGCTAATTTTTTTTCACTCTGTAGAGACAAAGTCTCACTATGTTGCCTAGGCTGGTCTCGAACTCCAGGACTCAAGCAACCCTCCGGTCCTGGCCTCCTAATGTGCTGGGATTACAGGCGTGAGTCACCGAGCCCAGCCAATATCAGGTATTATAATGATCATTTGGAACGAAGGAAACGGGGACACCTAAGTGAATTTCATTGAGGGCTTTCAGCAGATTTCCATTACAGTGTAGACCTCAAAGTGTAGGGACCAAAGTGCCATGCAGATTAAACTCTATTGCTGTGTGAATTAACACCTGTAATTTCCATCTCTGCATCTCACTTTGTTCGGTTTTAAACTATGAGAACTGAACCACTGAACTCCTCTGCGGTTGAGTGGTTTGCCGAAAGGAGTCACCACCACGCTTTCCATGCCCCTAAGGCCTTCTTCACTTAAAACTACATTTCCCACGAGCACCGGCAGGCGTCGACGTCGCGCAGCTGTTCGTCGTCGCTTCGCGCCCTTTATACCCACTTCCGCCCGGAAGCCACTTCCTTTCCTTTCGGCGGCGCGCGGCGGCAAGATGGCGGTGCAAATTTCCAAGAAGAGGAAGGTGAGCTTCAGGTGCCTGGTCCGGAGAATTGCAGCGCCGCGGGGGTCAAGGGCTTCTCGAGGTGCCGCTGCGAAACCGGCAACTCCATGCCCTGCCCTGGGAAGCGGCTTAGGTCGCCTGACGTTCCCGCGGGCTGCGGATGGCGGTGGATTGAGTGGGAGGCCCGAGCCTGAAGTGCGCCGTGTGGCCGGGAAAGGCAAGACAAATTTCCACCGGTTCCGGGCGGTGTGCGGGAATGAGCACTGGGCGCCTCTCCTGTCCCGGGGAAGGCGCTTGTAACCTCTTTCTGGCCGACAAGCTTAAGTAAACGTGTTGTATTTTGAGGGCGTACGCCGTTTCCCCCCCATATCTCATCCCCTGGCTTGGGGGAGGGGGAAGCAGAGTATTGCCGCCTTACTGGTCGTGTGTGGGTGCAGTCTTCTGACCCCAAGACCTCAGTTGAGAGGTTACTAACGATTGCTTGGTCTGTCTGGGGCCTGGGGAGGAAGCTTTCTCGAGTTCAACTGTAGGTCATTCCATGGGGGAGAGCTGTACGAGTTCTTAGCTTTGGCAATAGACGATCTGTCATTTTATAGGTGTGTACATTCATGTTAGGAAGTTAAATCCCCAACGCGCCTGTGAGTTAGGATTTGCCAGCTGTTGCAAGTAAACCGGCAGGTACGGTAAGGAAGGCCAGATGACACAGCTGGGATCTGTCGGGCAGTCGAGCGAGTGAGACTGCGGGTAGCTTCTGCCCATTCTTTCTTTCTTTCACAGTTTACAAGCATAGTATCCCCACTGTGCTGAAAAAAGTGTAAATGGGCCATGTTAGAGCAGCCTCAAACCCTTCAGTGAAGAGATGATGACGAGTCTGACCGGGGGTGTTGTCTTTGTCCAGGTGGTCTACTCTGTGTTGCGTTCTGTGGCACAGTTGAAAGGGCCCTGGTTGAAGTCACTTCCTAAAGATGACCAAGAGGCATTTGTCTGAGAAGGGTTGCTGCATTCCCCTTGGAACTAGGACACTTGGAATAGTTGATGGTCATTTTGTTGGAGGTGTGAGATTTGATAAATGCATTGACTGATAGACTAGACTGGCTGGGGGAAAGTAAGGCCACACCCGTGTCCTCATCTTGAACTTTGCCTTTTTGGCTAGTTTGTCGCTGATGGCATCTTCAAAGCTGAACTGAATGAGTTTCTCACTCGGGAGTTGGCTGAAGATGGCTACTCTGGAGTTGAAGTCCGAGTGACACCAACCAGGACAGAAATCATCATCTTAGCCACCAGGTAAAAATTCAACTTGATAGGCCGTCTCCTATATAAGCTTAAGAGGGCAGACAGGCAGTTAATTTAGCCTTAGTGGAATTGCTTTTGAAAGGCTGTATTTTTCAAAATTCAGTTTTAGTTTTTGTCATCTGAAATTTTTGTAGTCCCAGATGAATGAGATTTTGCTACCACACATATATGCAAGACTTAAAAGTTACATCTAGCTGAGCATGGTGGCTCAAGCCTGTAATCCCAGCACTTTGGGAGGCCGAGGTGAGAGGATTGCCTGAGTCCAGAGGTTCGAGACCAGCCTGGGCAACATGGTGAGACCCCATCTCTACAATAAATCAGAAAATTAGCAGGGCATGGTAGCATGTGCCTGTAATTCTGGCTATTTGGAAGGCTGAGGCGGAAGGATCACCTGAACCCAGTCAGTGGATGCTAGGGTGGCCATGAGTGTGCCACTGCCCTCCAGCCTAGGCGACAGTGAGACTCCAGCTCAAGAAGTTATGTCTAGCATTTTGTGAGAGTTGTGAATTGTCACTTTTTTCCTCTAGAACACAGAATGTTCTTGGTGAGAAGGGTCGGCGGATTCGGGAATTGACTGCTGTAGTTCAGAAGAGGTTTGGTTTCCCAGAGGGCAGTGTCGAGGTGAGTGGTTTGGCTTATGCCCGAGAGAATGGCTCTTTATACCAGTACTTGTCAAAACCCTCAGTATCACTTTGGAGACTTTATTTATTCATAACCAGTAAGTATTACATGCAGACTGGTATTTTGGGGTTCTCCTAGTGAGCAGTAGGCTTTGCTACAGGTTTTTCTGCTCATGTCTGGTGGCTAAAGGATTTTCCATTCAACTTGGGTATAGACATGCATATGGGGTGTTGGCTACTTCTTTGGTCTCCTTGGTGTGGCTATGGAAAGAGCCAGAGTGGAAGAGAAGTGAATGGTTTGAACTGTGTCACTGTGTACTATGTGTAGGTAGTAGAAGGGTTTTAGTACTTGAGGGATACTAAAATGACTGACAATGTGGAAGGTGATGCTTGTATGACAGATGTGTTGACAGTGTTGAAGATAACAGGATGTACCTTGCTTCCTTTAAAGCTTTATGCTGAAAAGGTGGCCACAAGAGGTCTATGTGCCATTGCCCAGGCAGAGTCTCTGCGTTATAAACTCCTTGGAGGGCTTGCTGTGCGGAGGTAAGTGTCCTGGCCGTGCCCTTTTTGTGTGGCTCAGAATATATTGTCTGCCATTTTGTTAGCAAATGAACTGTTAAGAAGTGATAGGATCTGGTAATCTCCTAGCATTGTCATGAGAAGATACTGCTACTCCCTGCCCTCACTGAACTGACAGGCTAACGAGACTACTGTAGAAGCAAAAACCATGAAGGGTGGTCAGTGCTATAATAAAGTATTCAGGTGCTTTGGGAGTAAAACAAATAGGACTGTCTAGTGAGGGGGGGGACCAACTCCTATTGGTCTTGGAGAGGCTTTAAAAGAGCCCTATGGGGGTAGACAATGAGGAATGATTCTGCCTGTTAATGGGTATGCGTTGTGTTTCGGTAGTTAAGTGTACATGTACATGCTTTAGTACTTGTGGGATATCATGGAATTTAGACCAAGCTAGAAGTCGTTAAAATCCACTTAATGTGTTCACTCTTATGGGGACCATAAAGAGATAAGACAGTCCTGATGGGAGAGAGCTTGAAATGTGGACATGACACTTAACTCCAAGCTGCAACCAGATAGTAATGTGAGGAGTCATAGGGTATAAGGGACTTGAGGTCAGGTTGCCCCTGGTTGGACCTGCTGGTAAGAGTAAAATAGGTTCTTGGTGCAGTGTGACTAATTGTGAAGTAATTGGAGTGCCTTGTCTGGAGGAATGACTTTAAAACTGCTATAAGGAGGTTGACCTGGTGGGGATGGGCATAGTAGGAAAGGCTCTAGGTGAGGACCTGTGGAAAGGAAAAGACAACTTACATGGTTTGAGTGCCAGCTGCACTGCTTAGAACAAAGATTCTCAAAAGTTTGGTCCCTGGGCTAGCATCACTGGGAACTTATTAGAAACTTTTTAGTTTCAGCCCAGATTTACCAAATGCGAAACTGATGGTGTGGCCCAGTGGTCTGGCTTAACAAGCCCTTCACGTGGTTTTTGCACACACTAAAGAAAGTTATTGATTTTCTGATCCTTGGATTTCTTGTCTTCTGATGGGGGTTATAATATTGCCTCTCCCTAGTTGTGAAGATTAGATGGGATAATACGAAAGAGCCTGTAAGTGGCCAACTATCCAATTGGTATCCCCCTGGGTATAGACTAATGAATGAGTTTAGGGGAGTGGAGCATGATATTTTAAAGCTTACCAGCAGTTTTATAGGCCTAAAAATGTTTTTCCAGTGCTCTAATACCAAGGTAACCAGGATCCTAAATTGGTTAGGTTAGGTTTCCTAGTGAACATTAATTCTATAGGTTGAAGACAATGTAAACCATATGGGGTCCACTAAGTGACAGGTACTTGTGGGATCTAAAACTGGTTTTCAGCTTTCGTTATGCATTAGAATTACCTGGAAAGCATTTTAAATATATATATATGTCTGGGCTTTGCCACCCCACATTGCCAATTTAATTGGCTCAGAGTAGGCCCTAAACATTGCGGTTTGCTTTTCTTGTCTCCTGAGGTGATGTGACATGCAGCCACGGTTGGAAAGCACTTGACATACATTTCCTGAGGAATATTAGCCTAAGATTAGATATGATAGGAGAATTGCTAATTTTTGAGCCAGACTGGTGAAATTTGTCTTTGTTTTATTGTTTTAAACTTAGCGAGGTGGGTAGGTTAATTCATTCTTGGGTGATAACTCAAATGGATTTCTTTGGTTCTTCCAAAGGGCCTGCTATGGTGTGCTGCGGTTCATCATGGAGAGTGGGGCCAAGGGCTGCGAGGTCGTGGTGTCTGGGAAACTCCGAGGACAGAGGGCTAAATCCATGAAGTTTGTGGATGGTCTGATGATCCACAGCGGGGATCCTGTTAACTACTATGTTGACACTGCTGTGCGCCATGTGCTGCTCAGACAGGGTGAGCAGCTGAGATGCTTGGGGCAAAAGGCATTAGCACATAGATGTGGTTTTCCATAACCTCAGAATTTGAGGAAGTTTATCTTGGAAGTAGCTGGATGTTTGTACTCCTTGGGATTATTGATTGCTACATTCTGTAAGAATCAAATTCCTGGGATCAGTGAAATCCAAGAGTTTTGCCCTTATCTTAACCAGCTGTGTACCCTTCAGTGATGACACGATGACGAGTCTGAAAGGTCACATCCTGCTCCTGGTCCTTGTTGGTGCCATGTTCTGTGGTGCTGTGCATAGGTTCCTTTTGCAAAAGTGTCCTGTTCATTGATTGATTTAGAGGCATTTGTCTGAGAAGGGACCAGACCCAGGGATGCTTGAGCAAACTACTGCCCTCTTCTGTCTTACTGTGGGGTAGGGGGGAGCAATGAAACCCTAGCTACATCCTAACTGTAGTGTCCTCTAGGTGTGCTGGGCATCAAGGTGAAGATCATGCTGCCCTGGGACCCAACTGGTAAGATTGGCCCTAAGAAGCCCCTGCCTGACCATGTGAGCATTGTGGAACCCAAAGATGAGATCCTGCCTACCACCCCCATCTCAGAACAGAAGGGTGGGAAGCCAGAACCGCCTGCCATGCCCCAGCCAGTCCCCACGGCATAACAGGTATGTCTCTAGGGACCTCTTGGCAGAATTGTGTCCTTCCCGTTCCTTTTGCTGTTAATACTTGTATCCCCCACTGTGGCTAGCATTCAGGGAATAAAACTCGATTACAGCCGGGCTCAGTGACTCAGCCTGTAATCCCGCGCCTTTGGGAGGCTGAGGTGAGTGAATTGCCTGAGCCCGCGGGTTCGAGACCCGCCTGGGCAACTTGGTGAGACCTCATCTCTACAATAAGTCAAAAATTAGCCGGGCGTGGTAGTGCGTGCCTGTAGTTCAAGCTACTTGGAAGGCTGAGGCAGAAGAATCGCCGGAGCCCAGCAGGTCGAGGCTGCGGTGGCCGGGAGCGGCCACTGCACTCCCATCTGGGCGACAGAGTGAGACTCCAACTCAAAAAAAAACCTCGATTACATTTGATTTATATGGGAGAATACAAGTTGGAGCCTGGGACCCACAATACTTTTGGGGAGGTATGCTTGTTCTCTTATGAACGAAGTTTCCACTGCATGAAATAAGAGTTTTTCTTTATTGTCTTTATTATTTGCCCAAGATTTTCCAGACATTCTAGCTAGTAATTAGCTATTCTGTCCTTGAGCAGCTCCTATAAAACAGTAACACTAAGCCTCTTATGCCCAGCACATCTAGTTTTTTTGTTTAATGTTGGTGCAGACCCTCAGGGGGACACTGCACCTCATTTGAAAATGAAGGAACTTGGTGATCCATCTGAAGTTTCTCTTACTGTCATGCTTTATTTGGTTTCAGGGTCTTCTTGGCAGCTGTGCCTGGAGTCTGGATGTCAACACTGTAAAGACCTTAAATAAAATCTTGTACAAAGACACAAGACCTGACTAGACTGTTATGTCCAGTATTCAGACTGAGGGTCACGTTGGCTTCTGGAGTGTTACTTACCCTCTTGGTGTAAACCATACTTGTGGGACTTGAAGGACCAGAACAGGGGAACCAGAGCAGCGCTAACCTGTGAGCAGAAGTGCCCATGTGACAGTGAGGCTGATTGCTTAATTGTACTGTAGTTCACAGTTTAACTTTAGATGAGGGATATATTTAAAGATGTTTTTTTTCCCTATGCATAAGGAAATCTAAATTGCATATAGAAAGTAAATAGCGTCTCTAAAATGGAAAGAAAATTTGCTTGTGCCACTGAACTTAAAGTCTTAGAATTAAATTTGCCTAAGCATTATGGAACTGTCACTAGAATCTTCATTCCTGAGTGTTGTTCTTTTGGCCATTGTGCTCTGGAAAAGTATAAAGAACAATTAAATTCTTATGGTTTTATCTGTCATGATAATGTGTTCAAGTATTCTCTACTAATGTCTATGTTTTACAAGAAATCTGGTGCTCTTAGCTTACTCAGGCAAAACTAATGAGGTACAAGTTGGACTGAAAATCTTCAATACTGTTAGTTCATAATGACAGCTGTCAGGGGCCAGTTTGGCATAGGCAGGTGGCTGCATCCTGGTAGTGATGCGGCCTGGATGGTGAAATTACCCCAGCTCCACCGACCGCCTAGCAGGTGCTGTTTATTTGGTCTCCTTTTTAAGGAGATTATGAGGCATACAAGGGCAGATGATGCACACGTTGTTTGTATTGCTTGGCACATGGTAAGGGTTTAATATTTGAGTGAATTAATGGATTATGTTGGAAGCACACCGGCAGCTATCTGCCCCTCTCCTGTTGTAATTGTGTGACTTTACCATCTTAACCATTTTTAGGTGTACACTTCTTTCGTGGTAAATACAATCAGCCTTCTGTAGCTGAGGGTTCCACATCTGTGGATTCAACTAACTTAGAATCAAGAGTATTAGCCTGGCTCGGTGGCTCAGCCTATAATCCCGTGCCTTGGGAGGCTGAGGTGAGTGGATTGCCTGAGCCCGCGGGTTCGAGACCCACCTGGGCAACTTGGCGAGACCTCATCTCTACAATAAATCAAAAACTTAGCTGGGCGTGGTAGCGCGCGCCTGTAGTTCCAGCTACTTGAAAGGCTGAGACAGAAGGATCACCAGAGCCCAGCAGGTTGAGGCTGCAGGGGCCGGAGCAGCTACTGCACTCCAGTCTGGGCAACTGAGTGAGACTCCAATTAAAAAAAAAAAAAAAAAAGTGTATTTTTTTTTTGAGTACTTTTTTTAAAGATGTTAATGTCTGTACTGAATGTGTTTTTGTCATTATGCCCTACACAATTCAGTGTAACAACTTTACCTGACATATATTAGGTATAAGTAATCTAATGAAGATTTAAAGTAAGGGAAGACGTGCCTGGATTACATGCAAATTCTACATCTTTTTTTGAGTAGGAGTCTCACTCCAGGTGGAATACAGCTCACTGCAGCTTCAATCTCCTGTGCTCAGGTCATCCTTCTACTTAAGCTTCCTGAGTAGCTGGGACTACAGACCCATACCACCACACCCAGCTAATTTTGTTGGGTTTTTTTTGTGTGTGTTGAGATCAGGTTTCACTACGTTGCTTGGGCTGTTGAAAACTGGGCTCCAGCAAAATCCTCTCACCTCGGCCTCCAGAGTGCTGGAATTACAGGCATGACCCACTGCACTTACCTTATGCCATTTTGTATAGGGGAGTTGAGCATTAGGGGATTTTGGAGAAAAGCTTTGATGTCTGTTCTGACTTCTGTCTTAATCATATCTCGTTTTTGTCAGTGGAATTGAGGACGGGTGTATACTAGTGACTCCACCCCTCTGAATTCTCAATTCACTTAACTAATGTCGTTAATGACCCATTTACTGGGTTTGGGGAGTGGATTCATATCCTTATTTGTGTATCTTGGTAGGAAATAACAAAGCCTGACTACAAAAACTATATTCTTTATTACCCAGTGCTTCCCCTCACTGTGGGGTGATACACTCCTAAGAATGAGCCCTTTTCCAAGCTGCTGAAAGGTTTATAAGGCTTTTATCCCTTGTAGGTAAAACTTGGTATTTTACTAAAAATGTTAGTGTTCTAACTGAATTAAGTTGCTGTATTCCTGTATTTCTGAACTTGTGATGGCGTAGCTTAGTTTTGACAGGATCATTTGTAGTGAAACTAGTTTGAACATACACAGATTATCGGGTGCTGGGAACAGAGTCACTTGCTGGTCTTTGTGTATTAGATTAGATCATCTGAGTTCGCAAATCTCAATCCATTTAAAATTGGGAGAAAGTAGTGCTGTTAAAGGCCCACCAGTTGGTGCTGTGACATAGGAAATAATGCAGCAGGAGAAGCAGCTTGGTGAGGAAGAAATGAACTTAGTGAGTTGTGACAGCGAAAAGTATGCAAACGATTGGTGTACAGCTTGATGGATTATCAAAGTGAACCCCCCTCTGTAACCATTTAAAAATTAGACCAAAATTTCCGTTCTTGGTGCTTAAGAAAGTTTGGGAGTTTTGGTCTTTTAAAACCTTTTATTTTGGGAAACCATACAAGACAAGTAGAGAGCTCAGGTGAGCAGTCAGTAACCACAGTCCCTCAAGGGATGCAAGCTGTGCCAGGAATCCCTCGGGGTGTCCCACTCCGGACACAGCCCCCCGCCCTGAATGTCATAGTAACTGCCTCCCCACATAGTATAGTTTTGTGCACTTACATTTTTATTTTTGGGTTGGGATCTCACTCTTGTCCAGGCTGGAGTGCAGTGGCATGCTCACGGAGCTCCTGCAGCCTTGACCTGTAGGGCTCAGGTGATTCTTCCACCTCAGCCTTCCAAGTAGCTTGGCCTACGGTGCGTGTCACCATGTCCATCTTTTTTTAGTTTTTAACTTATTGTAAAGATGAGGTGTCACCAAGTTGTCCAGGCTGACCATGAACCTCTGAGCTTAGGCAGTCCTTTTGCCTCCCCTTCCCAAAGTGCTGGGATTACAGGTGTGAGCCACCACGCCCAGTTTTGTGATTTATTTATTTATTTATTTTTTGAGTTGGAGTCTCCCTCTGTCACCCAGACTGGAGTGCAGTGGCTGCTCCCGGCCACTTCAACAATCCTTCCACCTCAACCTTCCAAGAAGTTGGAACTACAGGCACGCGCTACCATGCCCGGCTCATTTTGATTTATTGTAGAGATGAGGTCTCACCAAGTTGCCCAGGTGGGTCTCGAACCTGCAGGCTCAGGCAATCCACTCACCTCAGCCTCCCAAAGGCGCAGGATTACAGGCTGAGCCATCGAGCCCGGCTACATTTTTAATTTAATATGCCTTAAGTGGAGAAGGAGAGTTTAAAGTGCTGTTGCTTGACCCAAATGGCTTTATTCTTAAAAGCCAGGGCTGGGCCACAGGTATGTGCTGCTCCCTAAAGGAGTTGAGCGATTCCCTGATTGTAGTTGCTATTACAGACGATGGGGAGACCTTATTTCTCCTGAGGTAGTTGAAGGCCTTGTCGCTCTTGGTTGCAGATTGGGACTTGCCTCTTCGTGAAGCAGTTGAACATTGTCAGTGTCCTGAAGGGACATGTGTTCAGCCTTATGTGTGCTACGGGACACAGCAATAGGTCTTAGAAAGCTTGTAGTCTGCAAGTACATGTAATTCCTACCGCAGGTAGTGGTTATGGCCCCACACAGACACAGAAAGCTTCCAGTTAAATACCCAGGCAAAGCCCATCTACATACAGCACCGCGAGGGAAGGGCCAAACATGGACTTGGAGCTCCTCTCTCACCACTCCCCCTTTGTTCCTTTGTACCTTGCTGTGGACGCTGCTTGCACCCTTGTGATTGACTCCAGTAAATCTTGGGTGGAACTTGCCTTTGTGAAGCAATTCTTCATCTTTCTCTCCCTCCCTGTTGTGGACTGATTTGTGTCCTTCAAAGTTCACATGTTGAAGCCCGAGCCTCCAACATGACTGTATTTGCAGAAAGGACCTTTAAGGGCGGTAACATTAAGGTTAAATGAGATCATAAGAAGAGTAAGAGGCCACTGTTTTGTTAAGCACTGGCCAGGCCATGTGATCTTTGAGCTATGGTTGCCATGTTAGCTTTGGCCCCCTCTCCTACCTTGGCGTGGTGAATATACTCTTCCCTCTCTTTCTAGCCACTTGCCATTGCTTTGTTAAACTCTAGTGTGTCCACATTGCTCTTTGAGCTATGGCCCCCTCCCTTGGGGAGGTGAATCCCCCCCCCCCCGCCGCCGTTTACTTACTAAATAAACTATATTTTCCCATCTAAAAAGAAAAGGAAGCTGAGCACAGTGGCTCATGCCTGTAATCCTAATGCTTTGGGAGGATCCCTTGAGGCCAAGAGTTGGACACTGGCTTGGGCAACCAAGCAGTACCCTGTCTCTAGAAGAAAAATTTAAAAGTAGCTGAGCATGGTGGCATGTGTCCATATTCTAGTTACTTGGAAGGCTGAGGAAAGAGTATCACTTGAGCCCATGGGAGGCTGAGGGAAGAGTATCACTTGAGCCCAGGAGTTTGAGGCTATAGTGAGCTGTGATTGCTTCTCTGTACAAGAGACCATGTAAGGACACAGCAAGAGACCAGGTAGTGGCTCATGCCTCTAATCCCAGCCCTTTGGGAGGCAAAGGTGGGAGGATCTCTTGAGCCCAGGAGTTTAGACTAGTTTAGACAGCATAGTGAGGCTTCATCTCTAAAAAAAGAAAAAATTAGCCGGGGATGATGGTGCTGGCCTATAGTCCCAGCTACTTGGGAGGCTGAGGTGGAAGGGACACCTGAGCCCAAAAGATCAAGGATGCAGTGAGCTGTGATCATGCCATAGTACTCCAACCTAGGAGATTGAAACCTTGACTCAAAAAAAAAACACAGCAAGAAGGTGTCTGCAAGCCAGGTAGAGACCACCCAGCGGAAGCCAGTCCTGTTCTTGGTTTTAGAGAACCTTGATCTTGGTTTTAGAGCTTCCAGAATTGAAAAATTAAATTTCTGTTGTTTAAACCACTCAATCTGGTGCTTTCTTATTTGAGCTCACACATACTTACATTCTCTGTGCATCTGCCACTGCTTGGGCTGACCTCGAGCAGAACACAACCCACGTGTTCCATTGTTTCCTCTAGTCTGGGTAACAAGGGCTTATGCATCTCTGGGCCTCAGCCCCAAACCACGGGAGACTCAGGTCCACTGACTGAAGAAGTGGTCAGGTATGAGGGGAAGCTAGCTGTATCTCGGATCCCCTGGCCACAACTAGGCAGTTACAGTTATGAGATATTCTTGTGTTGGGCTCAGATCTGTCTCCTATGACCCCACTGAGTTCTGCCTGTGAGGCTGAGCCAAGCCCTGGCATAATGTCCTCAGTGAGCATCCTGTTTCATTGAGTTTAATTCCACTCACCCCGTCTTGTAAGCTGTAGTCTCTGTGATGTTTTTTTGTGTCTTTTATTATTTTTCTTTCCTACATGGCTTTTAGTGTCAGAGTCTACCAGGATGTCCCCTGGCTGGCGACCTGCCAGCTGGATTTGGATCAGAGGCTCCAGAGTCGGCTGCAGTTAAAGAGGTTGCCAAGTTAAGGCATCTTGCCAGGGGACAAGTCCAGCAGAGTGGTTAAGAGTACAGATTTGGGAATTCTATTGCCTGGATTAGGATTCTACCTCCACCCCTAACTGACCCTGAACTTGACCTATCTGCTTTATTTTCATCATCTGTTGAATGGGATAATAGTACTTACAGGTATACATCATGAGAACTGGATGAGATGATGCAGGTACTGGCACATACAAAGTGCTCACGTATTCACTATTACTGTTGTTGTGGGGCCACCTTGGTTCTTCCTAGCTATGGGCCTGTTGCCTTGCCTGGCTGGGCCTCCCTCTTCAGCTTCTCTTTTTCCTGCTTCCATAGTTGGGCCTTTGTGAATGAGGAGAGGTTTGCTTACTCGTAGCTCTCCTGAATGTTCTCCCAGCCAGGACTTTCACCGCCTCTCTGCTACTTCCTAGTTCTAAAAAGGCTTGGGAGATGTGGCAAGAAGCAGTGTTGAATGTGCAGATGGGAGTACCTCCTGCCCTCAGGACTCCTGCTACCACCCCAACACTCTAGCCCTCCACTCACTGCACCCAACAGTGATCCCAGAGTCATTGCAGTTCTCTGCAGGAGAGGAGGAGGCTCAGGCTAGAGGAGCAAGAAGGCTGAGGGCCTGGGGTCATAGGAAGACTTGAGAGCTATTGTTTTGTGTCAGGGCTCAGATATAAAATCCAGTAACCAATAAGATGGTGACACTGATCTATGTATTTTTATTTTGTGAAAGTCCTATGTCCCGGCCGGGTGCAGTGGCTCAAACCTATAATCCCAGCAATATGGGAGGCGGAGGTGAGAGGATTGCCTGAGACCACAGGTTCGAGAACAGTCCGGGCAACTTGACGAGACCTCTTCTCTGTGATAAATCAAAAAATTAGCCAGGCATTGTAGCACATGCCTGTAGTTCAGGCTACTTGGAAGGATCTCCAGAGCCCAACGGGTTGACTGGGTGGCTGTGAGCGTGCCACTGCACTCCAGCCTGGGTGATGAAGTGAGACTCCCAAGACTCCAACTCATAAAAAAAGAAAGTTGTATGTCGCAAATAATAACTTTTTTTTTTTTTTAGTTGGAGTCTCACTCTGTTGCCCAGACTGGAGTGCAGTGGCATGCTCCTGGTCACCGCAGCTTCGACCTGCTGGGTTCTGGCGATCCTTCTGCCTCAGCCTTCCAAGTAGCTGGAACTACAGGCACGTGCTACCATGCCCGGCTAATTTTTGATTTATTGTAGAGATGAGGTCTCACCAAATTGCTCAGGCGGGTCTCGAACCCGCGGGCTCAGGCAATCCACTCACCTCAGCCTCCCAAAGGCGCAGGATTACAGGCTGAGCCACCGAGCCCGGCAGTAATAACTTTTGAAGACTAATCTACATGTTGAAAATTCAGGAATCCAGAAGATAACTTGGTCCCTCCTGCTGCTGCACCACACCCTTGGTTTCCTCTGTACACACACTGCCCCTTGTTTCTTAGAGAGTCTTAGCACAACTGAGTATGTATTTCTATCTTTCTAGATGCCATATATAGCCTTAAGTACTGCATATTGGCAGCTTAAATGCAGTTTGTTCAGAAGCTATTTTAAGAAGTGCAGGCCTGCCCTCTCAGGGTAACCTCACCACAACAGGATTTTAGGAAAGACATATGGGAGGCTAGAAGCCTCTGAGCTGGGTGTTGTCCACAGCAAATTAGATATTCTTTCTGCAGGCAGAAGAAGAAACTGCTAAAATAAGCAGCATAGAGCTTTAGTGGAAGGGTCTTGGGTAACTCAGAATGCACGAGAATCCTGGAAAACTCAGCTCTGAAATGGAATCTAGGGAAGCTGGCATCAGGGAACACAGCCAAGGTCGTGGTTGAAAAGCAGTCTTGATATACGATGTCATTGCCACCAGATTCCAATGAAGGATTTTTCACCTGTCCCTTTTTCTTTGTCATTGTTTAAAGTTCCAAGTGTAAACACCTGGTTGCCAAGTCTGGTGTCTGGCCCACCTGCTGGTGTGGGGGGAAAGATAGCTAGTCCCTTTGGCTTCTGCTGTGAAGGTGGGGCCCAGCTTGGTGCCCATATCCAGACAGTGTCCCTCTCACCATTGGGCAAGGTGCTGATGCTGGGTGGCCAAAACCATGCTGAGAAATTGTCCTCGAAACTGGTGCAAAAACAACTTTGGAGCAGGTGCGGTGGCTTATGTCTCTAATCCCAGTACTTTGGGAGGCTGAGGTAAGAGGATTGCCTGAGCCCAGGGGTTTGAGACCAGCCCGGGCAACTTGGCAAGACCTCATCTCTACGTTAAATTTTAAAAATTGGCCAGGCGTGGTGGCACATGCCTGTGGTTCCAGCTACTTTGAAGGCTGAGGTGAAAGGATGGCCTGAGCTCATCAGGTCGAGCTGCGGTGGCCGTGAGCCTGCCACTGCACCCCAGCCTGGGTGACAGTGTGACTCAAAAAGAAAAAGAAAAATGACTCTGGGCAACATGAAGACAAGGGCTGAAACCTGTCGTGGACTTTTTGTGAAAAGGTTACCATCAGGCTCTAAAGAGTTGGGTTCTGATCATTAGGTTTCCTGGCAGCTTGTGACAGGGTCTCAAAGGAGCTGGGAGCTGCCTGACTGATCAGTTTGCCCTCCAGCCTAGGAGCAAACATCTGCTGGAAAGTGAGGTCTTGGGGGAAACCCAGAGGGCCAGAGAGGGTTGGAGATCAAACAGACTCCAGCGGCAGTGTGGACAGCCCAAAGAAGCAGAGAAACGGGGTGTATGGTGGGTGTTGAGGGCTTTGGGGGAGCTCTGCCCCCAGATAGAATATGGGCTTGCAAGGCTGCTGGACCTACAGCAAAGTGTGATCATCTGTGGGGCCTGCTTCCCCCATCAGTGGTTCCATATCCCCAAGGGAGGTCCAAGAAATTTCAGCCACCACCCCAGCTCAGCACCTCCAGTCAGGGAATCCTTCACACTCCTAGCTGGGAAATCATACAAAGACTCAGGAGGGTGTCAGAGCTGTGGCAGCAGGAGGGGGTGGGGACGCCTTACTCTCCAGAGGGCTTTACTAGGAGGACGCCAGAGGTCAGAAGAAGCAGAGCTTTGCAATCAGAGACCTGGGGTCACATCCAGGCACCTGCACTGATTCGGTGCAGGGGGACCTTGGGCCTTTCTGAGCCTGTTACCTCTCAGGGCTACTGTGGGAGTTAAAGGAGATCTAAATGTCAGTATGCTTCTCCTCTTTCTCATCTAGTGCCTTATCTCTGTTTGGAGACATTAGAACAGATCAGTTAAGCCCAGCTCTTCTCCACCAGGTCTACAACTTTTTTGCATCATGAGCACGTGCACGTCAGTTACCTCTGTGTCTCTCTTTGGCCATCTGCATGCAGCGTGTCTAACACAATGCCTGACTCACAGCAAGAGCTCAGTAAGTGCTGGCTGTTGTGACTACTACTTACTTAAGCACTTCCTCTTGGATTTCATCAAGGCACATTCGTTACAATGGGTTCTCTTCATCTTTCTTTTTTTTTTTTTGGAGTCAGTCTTACTCTGTCACCCAGGATGGAGTGCAGTGACATGATTATGGCTTCTGCAGCCTCAACTTGCTGGGCTTAGGAGATCCTTCTACCTCAGCCTTCCAAGTAGTTGCTAGTCTCAAACTCCTGGACTCAGACAATGCTGCCTCAGCTTCCCAAAGTGCAGGAATTTCAGGTGTGAGCCACATGCCTGGCTGATTCTCCCCATCTTAACTGTAAGGGCCCTGACCACAGGTGCTAGACTCTACTTCTACTGAGATGTGGACATAGATGGATAGGTATTAAGTGGTGGATTTGGGCCAGGTGCAGTGGCTCATGCCTGTAATCCCAGCACTTTGGGAGGCTGAGGTGGGAGGATTGCCTGAGCCCAGTTCAAGACCATCCTGGACAACATAGTGAAATCTTGTCTCTACAAAAAAAATTACAAAATTTAGAGGCATGGTGGCACATGCCTATAGTCTCAGTTACAGGAAAGGCTGAGGAGGGAGATTGCTTTAGCCCAGGAGTTGGAGGCTGCATTGAGCTGTGATTGTGCCACCGCATTCCAGTCTGTGCAATAGAGTAAGACCGGGACTCAAAAAAAGAGTGAACATTTTCAACCTCAACATCAGTGATTTTCTTATTTTCTTCCTCAATGACATCTGATTTTGATATTATTTTTATGTATCCAACTATTTTCTCTTTGTTAGTAATCAGAGCTACATAAGCAGCATGACTATGATAAGACAATTGTATGCCCTGAGCCTGCTGTAACCATCTCATTTAATCTTCCCAACATCCCTGTAATGGACAGATTTCATTACTAACCTCATTTGACAATGAATTTAGCCACATTGTAGGGGAATGTGTGGCTTCTTTTAGGCTTTAAGCAAGAACATCTCAAGATTTTCACCTCCAGCCTGAGAACAACTACCACGAGACCCTAAGTTGGGAATGACGTATCTTATCCTGAACCCCATTTTTACAAGTAAGATAGAGCCCCAGCAGCTCAGAAATCCAAATTAAACCATGCCTCTGCTGCTCAGTCCTTTGTCATTGCCAGCAGCTCAGCCTGCCCAAGGACAGCTAGATCTTCATCCACAGAGCAGAGAGTACTACTATGATGGATTCATGGCGACCTCACTGGCAGGCTGTCGAATGCCTGTGCCTGCAGCCCTTTGTGTGGAGAGCCAGAGAGCTGGACCTTTGAATCCTGAGTGAACTAGAAAGAGGGTAGAGCTCCCCCAGCCTTTGATTAAGGATGCTTTTGCATTTAGAGGGAGGGGAATGGGGGAGCAAAGGCACAGCAATAGGCCTGCCTTCCTGCCAGAAGAAAGGACCAAAGATGGGGCTTCTGCTCACTGGTTTTACCCTCAACATTCCAGGAGAAATAGTGGTCACCAGTCACTATTTGGGTCCTTTTATGTTTTAAGTCATTTAAAAAATTACAGATCTGAGATTAAAGGGATGGTAAAAAGCAGTTTTTTTCTTGTTTTGGGGGGGTTGAGTTGGAGTCTCACTCTGTTGCCCAGGCTGGAGTGCAGTAGCACGCTTACGGCCACTGCAGCCTCAACCTGCTGGGCTCAGGCCATCCTTCTACCTCAGCCTTCCAAGTAGCTGTAACTACAAGCATGCATTACCATGCCTGGCTAATTTTTTAATTTATTGTAGAGATGAGGTCTTGCCAAGTTGCCCGGGCTGGTCTCGAACCTGTGGGCTTAGGCAATCCTTTCACCTTGGCCTCCCAAGTGCTGGGATTATAGGTGTGAGCCATCGCACCCAGCTAAAACAGTTTTATTATAAATTCAACAATATTCTGCCTCAGACTTCTAGGTAGCCAAAACTACAGGTAACATGCTACCATGCCCAGCTAATTTTTTGATTTATTGTAGAAATGAGGTCTTGCCAAGTTTCTCAGGCTGTTCTTGAACCTGTGGGCCCAGGTAATCCCCTCACCTTGACCTCTCAAAGTTCTGGGATTACAGGCTTGAGCCACCGCACCCAGCCCAATATTCAAATTTTAACAAGTATCAACAGCTTAACTTTGAATATACTAAAAAGTATTCAATTGTACCTTTCAAACATGAATTTTATTGCATGTGAATTATATCTAATACTTTCATTATACATGAAAATACATATGTATATACAAATTAAAACATAGACTTCATATTTTCCTTGTTTTGAAGGTATATATACTCAAAATGAACACTGTCCCTTGAATGCAATGAAATGCTCACCAGCTGCCATGTGTGAATCTGGAATATATTTATCTTGTAACTGCAGATTCCAGATTTCACACACATTTCTAATAGGCTCTAGCTTATTATCATTGCTTTTGTTGTTTTTGCATTCACATTGTCAACACATGATGCTTTTGAAATTTTTGATGGCTCATCATTTTGAGAGGATATCCATTTTCTTTGCTCTATAATTACAAAGCATTTTCATTTTTAGATTTATAAAGATCAATTATTGTGACCAATCCAATGAATTTTTAAAATTTCTATAGCATCTGTTTCCCTTTAATCATCTTGGTACACAACTGCCCTCAGCATGTCTCCATTTAAAAACTGTACCAAGTAAATTTTGGTGCATAGTCACCATAAAGATGAAAGATCTTGTCATACCATGTTTTAGCAAAATGGATAGTCAGGTTTCTGCCAGAAAATATTGTGTGATTAAATCATTCTTGTTGAATGATTTAACTGGATGTCATGTTTCTTTTTTGTCTTTAGAAATATGTTATTTACTCACCAATTCCTTAGTTTGAGAAAAATTGTTCTAGGAAAGAGTTTGCTTCTATGACTGATGTCACCATCATCGTTAGAGACTAGAATGCTTCTGTGTGTCTTTGCATTCATTTTGTGATTTGTCTATGTGTGAAATATCCTTGTCTGTCAGTATACTTCTCTTTTGTCATTATGGGCAGAAAAAGAAAAGTCCTGAATTCTCAACTAATGTCTCCAGGCTTCTGAAAGATGATTCAGTACTTTGGGAAATGCAATAAGGAAACTGAAGGATAATGGTTTATTGAAATAAATAGTGATGGTTTATTTCATTCACTACTGCATCTTCCTTCTAGGCAATGTCACCGTTCTTCTATTTTCTTTTTTCCATTTTCTTATTATCTTAGTCTTGTGTAGCATAGTTGGGAATAACTGATGAGTAATATGAAGTAATTTTTAGGAGGATGAAATAGCAAAGTGTTTCAAGACGTAGGAAAAGTAAGTTCATCAAGATCTCAAAGTGTGGCTGGGCTCGGTGGCTCAGCCTCTAAACCCAGCACTTTGGGAGCCTGAGGTGAGTGGATTGCCTGAGCCCACGGGTTCGAGACCAGCCTGGGCAACTTGGCAAGACCTCATCTCTACAATAAATAAAAAATTAGCCAGGCATGGTAACGCATGCCTGTAGTTCTGGCTGCTTGGAAGGCTGAGGCAGAAGGATCACTGAAGCCCAGCCAGTCGATGATGGTGTGGCCATGAATGTTCCACTACCCTCCAGCCTGGGTGACGGGGTGAGACTCCAGCTCAAAAACAAGATTTCAAAGTGCAGCCAGGTGCAGTGGCTCATGCCTGTGATCCCAGCACTTTGGGAGACTGAGGTGGGAGGATTGTCTGAGTCTAGGAGTTCAAGACAAGCATGGGCAACATGATGAGACCTTGTCTCTACAGTAAATTAAAAATTAACTGGGCATGGTGGCACATGCCTGTACTCCCAGCTACTTGGGAGGCTGAGGCAGAAAGATCTGCTGAGCCCAGCAGGTTGAGGCTGCTGTAGCTGTGATTGTGCCACTGCACTCCAGCCTGGGTAATGGAGTGATACTCCAATTAAAAAAAAAATCTCAAAATGTTTTTTAGGTGTATAATATAATCTAATAAATCCCTATGGTAATTGCAAAATAAAATGAATTTCTTATTTTTTAAAAAATAGGTAAATTTTCTCATTGTTCTCTGGAAGATCACTAAAAGAGAAAAGTAATCATAAAGTATCCTTACAAATAGAACTCAAAAAAGAAGCTCAAAACCAAAATGTGGGTCCAGTAGCTTCTGATGACATACCATGAGTGAAGTATGTTCTCCACTGGGGACAGGATGGCAAAGCTGCATGCCTGAGGGGTCAGTGCTGGGAACTGGGGTCTGGCTTCCTGCTGAATGGTAGCAGTCCCATTTATTTGGAGAGCCAAAGTGACCCTGGCTGAGAGCCAGGGTGACCCTCCATAGGCGGCCTCTTGACCTAACCAGTAGTCCTAGGAGATTAGGACACATGGGATGTCACCTTTTGCTTGTGTTCTTGTGAGCCTCACTCATCAGGGACAAGAACCATGTCTTCCCTAATCCATCTGGAGGTCTCTAAGGGTGGGGACACTATCCCGGCAGGCTGGGATTTCCCATGTTGGCAATGATGGTTTGTCCCTTCTACACAAGAACTCCTGTGCTCCTCTGACAGCGGCTGAGCAGATTAGCAAAGCCTGAGGGAGGCAGCACAGACAGGGCTGGCTTTGGAGGTAGCTGGACCCAGGTTGGAATTCCGGCTCTGCCACCACGCCCCAGCCCGATGGCTTTAGTCAGATCACCTCACCTCACAACTCTGAGTCTCTGCTTCTGCATTTGTGCGGGGCAGGTGGGCAGCAGGAGTACCTACCTCACAGATATTGAGGTAAAGATTAGGAAACTGACTTAGTTTCATCAGTGGGAGGCCTTGCTCTGGGCACCAGGGGACACAGAGGTGAAGCTGACACATTTCCTACCTCAAGGGGCATTTGTGTGTGTGTCGGGACTAGAGATGTCACATGTAAAGGTCTGGCCACTTGCCTGGTGAAAGAAGAGGGCAGCGGGCAGGAGGAGGCAACTTGGGTCCAGGGCACCACATGTGCCAAGGCAGATGATGCAGGACAGGGCATTGGCACATGCACAAAAGAGGACAGGGGGCACAAATGGGGTGGGGATGGGGGGCATTCTGCCTGGCACACACGAAGTATCCAGCCCAGGTGAAGTGCCCGTGTCCTCAGGAAGAGCTTGCCCTGGATTTGCCCCTGCTTTTGTCCTGGGCAAGCAAGCAATATAGTGCCTTTTCCACTTTGTCCTGCGGCTGGGGCAGGCAGCCTCAGTGGCCTCGGTGGGGCTGGGCCTCCACCTCACTCCCCCTCCCCCTGTTGCCATTATCAGCTGTGTCCAGATGGTCACAGGCTCCTTAATCTGGGATAATCGGCGGGTTGGAGCTCAACTGGGACCGAGGCCTTTGTGCCTGCGGTGATGGGCCAGCCCCAGCTGGAGAGCCCCTGCAGACAGGGCCCTGGGGCTTGATGGGAGGGGTGTGGGGCTGGGCCTGTGCTGGAGGGAGATGCATGGAGCAGATGACAGCTCCTCTTCAAAAGGCAATCTGGGTATAGACAAGGGGGAGCCTGCAGATGGGGCCTGGCCAGCTCCTCCTGGGCTGGGCTTCAACCTCTCAGAATCTGTCTGTGGTGTCTTTTGTTTCCTTTCTCTCCTCCTCCGAGCATACCCCTCCCAGCAGTTTTGCATTGCTGCCCCTAGAGCCCCAGGCTTATAATAGAACCAGGGGCTAGTGCCACACATTGACACTGGGAACCTCACAGGCCTGGGTGCAGAGTCAGGGTGGCTAGGTTCTCAGGCCTGTGGCTCCAGCACCCTCCACTCTAGGCCTGCAGTTTGCTTTGAGCCTTGACCCCATGGGTGCTCAGGGATCCACCCATTTTTGTTTTCTGTTGTTTCAGCCTCTTCCATGACCTTGGCCCCAGCTTCTACCTCTGGGAGGAGTGTGAGAAGGAATGAGTTTGGGAATAGACACTGGGGCCTACAGAAGCATTTGTAACCATCTCTTTCTTCTTTTTTTTTTTTTTTTTGAGTTGAGGTTTCACTCACTCAAACTGGAGTGCAGTGGCACAATCACAGCTCACCACAACCTTGACCTCCTGGGCTCAGATGATCCTTCTGCTTCAGCCTCCCGAATAGTTAAGTCTACAGGCACATGACACCATACCCAGCTAATTTTTTTTATTTTTGTAGATTCGAGATTTCGCTATGTTGCAACAAGCTGGTCTTGAATTCCTAGGCTCAAGCAGTCCTCCTGCCTTGACTTTCCAAAATGCCAGAATCACAGGAGTTAGCCAATGTACCCTGCCACCATCTCTTTCTTAAGTTAGGTAGTGGGAAACAGATATTTAGCTTATTATTCTTTGATTTTTTATTTATTTATTTTTGATTTGGAGTCTCACTCTGTTGCCCAGGCTGGAGTGCAGTGGCACACTCAGGCCACCCCAGTGTCGACTTGCTGGGCTCTGGCTATCCTTCTACCTCAGCCTTCCAAGTAGCCAGGACTACAGGCATACGCTACCATGCCCGGCTAATTTTTGATTTGTTGTAGAGACGCGGTCTCATCAAGTTGCCTGGGCTGGTCTCGAACCCGTGGACTCAGGCAATCCACTCGCCTCAGCCCCCCAAAGTGCTGGGATTACAGGCTCAGCCACCAAGCCTGGCCTAGCTTATTATTTTTTAACTGTTTTATATAATGTATGTATAGCTATACACACATACTTTTTATGCATGAAACCCCAACTCAAAAATAATGACCACACCACTATTATGAAAGTAAATGAGGTGATGTATGTGCTATGGTGTGAATTCAGAACCTAATGCCCAGTGTGATATTGTTAAGAGGTGGGGGCTTTGGGAAGAGACTGAATCACTTAGGAAGTGAGGACATAGCCCTCTCGCATGGGATTAGTGCCCTTATCCAAGAGGGTGCAGGGAGCTGCCTTGCCTCCTTTCACCATGTGAGGTCACAGCAGGAAAGCACCATTTGTAAAGCAGAGAGCCCTCACCAGACATCAGATCCACTGACACCTTGATCTTGGACTTCCCAGTCTCCAAAACTGTGATAAATACATTTCTCTTGTTTATCTGCTTGTTTTTGAGTCAAAGTCTCACTCTCGCCCAGGCTGGAGTGCAGTGGCACGATCATGGCTCACTGCAGCCTCAACTTGTTGGGTTCAGGATGATTCTTCTGCCTCTGCCTTTGAAAGTGCTATATTACAGGCATGAGCCACCCTGCCTGGCCAATTTCTGTTGTTTTTACATTATCTAGTTTAAGGTATTTTCTGATAGCAGCCCAAATGGACTAAGACGGTATGAAAGTGCTTTGTAAAGGGGAAAAGCAGGGAGCAGATTTTGGGGATTACTTCTTCAGGCAGAGCAGGCTCAAGCTGGAACACAGACCCAACGAGGTTTTATTTCTACAAGAAAGGGGCCAATAATAAGTTAAGGGGCTATGGAGGTGCCACGAGGGAGCAGGGTGGTGTGCCTGAATTCCACCTGCTTCTCTGCCTCCTGGCTCGGACCGTCCAAGTCTGAGTCACCTGCCCAGGCTCTGGACGATGGTGACACAGCCATGGGAGCTGGTGCAGCGCTGCAGGGATGTCTGGGCCTCTACCTGCCCACTGCTGGGGTCAAAGGTGAAGATCCTGTTGGTGCTTTCCCCACGGTCATCCCGCCCGCCAAGAATGTGGACCTTCCCGTCACACACAGTCACGCCACAGCTCTCCTGGGTGGACAGACAGAAAGACAGTCAACATTCGGGTCTGGCCTGGGACTCCCTCTGTCCCTAGCTGGTCAGGCAAGATATCAGAACCTTGACCCACAGACTACTACAGGACAGTCTGGATGACAGAGAAGCAGGAAACCAGATGGACCTGAGTTCAAGCTCCAGCTTGACCCTTGCTCAAGGGAAGGTTAAACAAATCACTTTACCTCTCTGGGTCTCAGTTTCTTCATCTGAGGGAGAGGAATAGTGCCTTCCTCATAGGATTCCCTTAACAGCACAGATAGCACTTTACAGAGTGTGTGGAATGTGGTAAGCACACTAATAACAATCACCACCACCATTTTAGGATCGCAGACCCAGAGGATCCAGCAATCTCAGGCTCTTGGGATCGCCAAAGATCAAGACTGGCAAGGACCACCAGCCCAACCACACCTCTCTATAATTTCTTTGAAGATTTGAAGGGTAGAGACAGAAGGTGGGGGAGGCAAGGGGACTGCTGGATCCAGAGCTTTTAGGACCTGACATCACTGCGGCAGGAGCACTCAGCAAGTCCCTTCCCCACCCGCCACCCCACAATAGGCTACCAGCTAGTGGGATTCAGGGCAGGAGAGACTGCAGGGTCATTTAGACCAAACCCCTCACTCAAGGCTACAGCACTTGGAACTAGGGTTCCAGGGTCTATTTTTTTTTTTTTTTCCTCGAGTTGGAGTCTCACTCCAGGCTGGAATACAGTGTAAAATTGGGATTTTGGTGATCTTGTCTTTCCAGCTCCCTTGTGATGTTTCCATTTTCTTGATGTGTGTTCACAGAGATATAAATTCACCTCTTAGTATTGATTTCATGGCATCTCAGAAATTTTGGTCAGATTTTTTTTTCATTTGTTTAGGAATCTTTGATTTTTGCAGATGCAGGAGTCACTCAGCATCATGATGTCTAGTGTCCATGTCCCATGCGTTCACTCAAGGCTACAGCACTTGGAACTAGGGTTCCAGGGTATATTGTGAAGGTGCATCCTCGAGTTGGAGTCTCACTCTGTCGCCCAGACTGGAGTGCAGTGAGTGCTCCCAGCCACCGCAGCCTCGACCTGCTGGGCTCCGATGATCCTTCCGCCTCAGCCTTCCATGTAGCTGGAACTACAGGCACACGCTACCACGCCCGGCTGATTTTTTGATTTATTGTAGAGATGAGGTCTCGCTACCCATGCGGGCCTCGAACCCGCGGGCTCAGGCAGTCCACTCACCTCAGCCTCCCAAAGGCACGGGATTATAGGCTGAGCCACCAAGCCCGGCTCCAGGCCCTATTTTAACATGGCCTAACTGTTGGCTTCAGCCTAAGGCCAGTCTCCTCATCTGTGAAATGCACGATTGATTATCATCATGAGGACAAAGCTAGAGACCTCTGCAAAACCACTTAGCATGGAGTCACATGCAGGACTCCCTCCTTCTGAGATCCACAGCCTTTGACGAAGGTTCCACACTTCTGAATGGAACCGGTGCCAGGGCCTGTGCCTAGTAGCCTCCACTTACCACAGGGCTGGGGAGGACAGCTGCCTCCCCCCAGACATCTGTGCCAGGATCGTAGGTGAAGATTTTGCTCATGAGGCCCCCCACCACATAGATGGTGTCCTCAAGGGAGACAGCCTCGAGACATCGCTGTGAGAAAGGTGCTGGTGACCGCAGACTCCACCGGTCCTCCTTGGGGTCAAAGCACTGCACCTGAGGGGAGGAAGGAGCAGCCATGATGAAGCCTTACCCCCCAACTGCCTGCTGCCCACACATGCCACCTCTCTTCTTAGGGGCATTCATTCAGCACAACATTTACCAATGTCCACCAGGCCCGAACCAGCATCTGGAAAGGTAGAGGAGACCCAGCGCTCCTGTCCTCAAAATCTCTCAGTCTAGTCCTCTGTTCTATCGTCCTCTGCCTCTGGACTCCCTTTATTGTAGGCCTCCTCATCTTTCAAGGTCCAGCTCAAATGTCACCCCATCTCCTAGCCCTGCACCCTCGCAGGAACAACTTCTCCTTTGATGTAATATCATAGGAGCACATCACATCACCTGGGGGAGGTATGCATCCCGGGAGATAGAGGTACCATCTGCACCCAGTGTTATGGAGCAGTGGTCTCCAACCTTTTTTGGCAGGGACTGGTTTCATCGAAGACAGTTGTTCCATGCAGGGAGTGGTGGGGGCAGGGGTGGGGGTCATCAGACATTAGATTCTCACAAGAGTGCAATCTAGATCCCTCACATTTGCAGTTCACAATAGGGTTTGCGCTCCCATGAGAATCTAATGCCACTGCTGATGTGACAGAAGTGTCATTCACCTGCTGCTAACCTCTTGCTGTGCAGCCCTGTTCCTAATGGGCCAGAGACTAGTACTGAGTTGAGGACCCATTATAGAGGGTCTTCAGGGCAGGTCGCTCACAGAGATGCGTTCCTAGCTACATCCACTGTCAACTCTTCTCTTTTCCTGGTTGTCCGAGGCCATGACAAAATTCCAACTGAGGTGTCTTGCAGTCCCATTCATGTGGCTGTCCAGAGCCTCCCAGGCCCATGGGTGTTTTGAAGCCCTTAACACTTTCTAAGGGGGCATACCTATACCTAGCTGCCTGCTCACCTGACTCCATTTCTTGCGTTGTTTCCTTGGAGACCCCCCACAGCAACAGCCTATACAAACCAGTGCTGCATGGGATGGTGCCAAGTGGCGGGGTCGCCATCATGGGTGCCCCAACTCAGCTTCAGGAGGGTGTACTGGAGGAATGGAGTCAGTCAGGGAATAAGGAAGGGTTGGGAATCTTAACTTGGGAAGATTCAGGTTTCAGGACCACAGGCTTGTGGAGCCATCAGGGGAGGGAGGGAGGGAGCTGCCATGATGAAGACTGTTATTCACAAAAAGCCTAACTGTCCAACAATAAAAAAATTAGATTTGTTGACTATGGTTCATCCACCCTGTGGAATGTTACACAGACATTGGAATGATGGCTGGGAAGAGTTTCTAAGCTTGTGGAAATGAGAATAAAAGGCAGAATGCAACATTTTACTAACAGTAAGGACACACAACTAAGAAAAGTAAAATTCAATTCAGTGGAAGCCTGGAAGGCAAGGCACCAAAATATTAATAGTAGTTATCCATAGGTGGTGGGATTGTGGTGGTTTTTAAATTTCTACTTATTTGTGATTTCTAAATTTTCAGTAACGAGTTTTTGAGCAAAAATGTAACAAATCTCACCCTTGCCTTCACCTAGTTTTTAAAATCGGTGAAACCCATATGACACCAGCCCCAACATTTGAACCCAGGTGAGCCGCTGACCCACTGTGCGACCCTGAGGTCATTTCCTGGCCTGAAACATAGGGGTGACTCCTCGGGGCTGTTGACTGGATTAAGGGAGGAAATGGACGAGGACACGAAAGCGCCCGGCTCCGACTCAGTAGGCGCTACGGATTCTCCGCAGCCCCTCTCCGCGCCCACCTTGTCAGTGTTGACGCCGTCCTGTCCGGCGCCCCCGATCACGTAGAGCTGGCCCGCGCAGGGCGCCACCGCCGCGGAGCTCACCGCCTCCGGGAGGGGCGGGGCGGCCGCCCAGGTGTTGGAGAAGGGGTCGTAGCGCTCCACGCTGCGCAGCCGCCGCAGGCCGTCGAAGCCGCCCACCGCGAACAGCTGCGGGAAAGGACACCGGCAGCGGCGCTGGGAGTCAGGGCCGTGGGCCACTCGGCCTCCCGCTTCCGCCTTCTAGTCTGTGAGCCAGGAAACTATCCCATCCCCACCCAGCTTCCGGACCAAACCGACCCAGGCCGGGACTGGGGGGCAGTCCAGCGCTGCCCCTACCTGAGTATCCGCCACCCAGTTATGAACCTCTCTGACCCCATTAAGGATGAGACTGGTCCCTAGGATGGGTATTGAATGCGGAGTCGATCTGTAAAATAACTTGGCACCAAGCTGATGCTTAATAATGATCGCTTATTAAGGGCTTCCCACCTCACTTAATCGATTCTAAGAAGCATTTTTATTTGCACTTCTGAATTCAGGATATAGCTTACAAAGTTACTTGACAGGTTTTTTGTTTTTTTTTTTTTCAGTCTTACGTGGCAAAGTCAAGATTCAGACTTAGACTGTTTCAAACCTAGAGCCCATGCCCTTGACCACGAGGTTGTTACTATTACAGTAATTGCTAGTATTATTAGCATTTGCATTATCATGTAACCTTGGGCAAGTCCCTTTCTTTTTTCTGGGCCTCAGATTCCTTCTTACACAGAAGGGGGCTTAGAGGACCTTTCCCCAAGATCTCCATAGATCTGTACCTTAGGTCCCAGGACAGCAGCTGCACTGTGTGCCTACCTGACCCTGGGCAACTGCCATCTTGTGTCTCCACCTGCCCTTGAGCAGTGAGGCTACCTTGATCCAGGTGTGCAGGTGGGAGCTAAACATCCATACGTCACGGCTGTTGATGTGGCCTCCTGGAGAGAGAGAAGCAGCTGTTGCCTCCAGGAACTTGCTATCTGAAGCACCCCCAAAGAGCTAGAAACTAGGAAGGGTTAAGGGCAGGTAGCAAGAAGGACTTTCCCCTGGGCTGATGTAAGACGCTGGGCCTGTGACCCAGTGTGCTTTGGACAAATAGTGAGAAGGTCTAAGTTAGAACTCTTCAGGGGAGAGGCCTGCCAGATCCAGGAAGGAGCTCATCTTTACTGGGTGTCTTGTGGTGGCGTGCCAAGCTCTGTGCTCAGGGAAGCCAAGAGGGAGCACTCCACTAAAGGTAAGAGTACACAAGTTACCCCAGACAAGTATCAATAATGTGCTGGGGGCCAAGGGAGCGCAGAGCCACCACACTGGGAGCAGGGAGGGGGGACGGTGATCTTAGAACCCTCCATCGCTTCTGCCTTCACCTTCATGATTTCATTTCTGATCTCATCCCTGCATGAGATGTTGGGAGTATTATACCCAGTTTACATATAGGAAAGGGATGAGGCTGAGAGACCAGCAATGACTGCTGAAGACCACACGGCTTTTTGTCTGAGCAATGACCGGGACCAGAGCTTTTGGCCCCCAAGCCCAGCACTGGTGCTGCTGAAGGACACAGGCTATGGGGCAAGGCACTGGGGCTGCAGGCTGTGGTCTCTCCTTCCCCTCGCCTAGCCACCCTGGGGATCCTGGCCAGGGATTCCTCTCAAGAGCAGCCTCTCCAAGGATGACCTGCCTGACTGCACCTACCTGAGCCACATCTGGTTGGCAGCCCCCACCTCTGTATTCTCAGAAGCATCCAGCAGAGGTCCCACATGTTGTTCAGAGGCCAACGGCAGCCCTAGATATATTGTCCAGTGGAAATGTGTGGCCTGATTGGTCTCTGAAGCCTCCCCAGCTCATTCTCCTGCTCCTCAACTTTCACAGACACCCATAGTTCACTACCTCAGGTACAGTCTACCTAGGCCCAGAGCCAAAGCCTCCCTGCCAGACTCATTTACAGTAGTTTTCCTTCCTCTCCAGGATATACTTATCCTGCACTTCAGAACCCTGATGCCCAGGGTTCCTTTCTGCGTGTCCCTGTCCTCATGCCTTTGTCTACTGTTCCCTTCGACTTTCAAGGATCAGCCGAAAAGTCATCCCTTCCATGAAGCTGGGCCAGATTCCCTAAGTGGTATTCCAGATCACTTGGGGACTCAGAGGGCACTCTGTCTGGTGGTAAAGTGAAGTCTCTCTGTCTTGCCTCTTCAGGGTACTCCAGGGGAGGAAGGACTCTGTTTTATCCTTCTCTCTCTCTTTTTTTTTTTTTTTTGAATTATTTTTTATTTTATTTTTTGAGTCGGAGTCTCACTCTGTCACCCAGACTGGAGTGCCGTGGCTGCTCCCGGCCACCACAGCCTCGACCTGCTGGGCTCTGGAGATCCTTCCGCCTCAGTCTTCCAAGTAGCTGGAACTACAGGCGCGCACTACCACACCCGGCTAATTTTTTGATTTATTGTAGAGATGAGGTCATGCCAAGTTGCCCAGGCGGGTCTCGAACCCGCGGGCTCAGGCAATCCACTCACCTCAGCCTCCCAAAGCGCGGGATTACAGGCTGAGCCCCCGAGCCCGGCTATCTTTCTCTATTTAGAGCCTGAATCTCAGGGAGGCCACAGTTCATATCAAACAGATCTGCGTTCCATCTAGTTTTGCCATTTTTGAGACAATGGGGGAAATTCTGAGCCTCTCTGAAGCTGTTTTCCCATCTGTAAAATGATGTTGGGACGGGATTAAATGATAAGGAAAGTAAGCTGCTTAGCATAATGTCTTGCACATAGTAGCCTAGACAAAGAGAAATGATTATTAGTACTAAGATGAACTGAATTCCCTAGGAAACAGACTCAGAAAAAATATGAATCGAAGCTGGCATAGCTGAATAGAGGGCTGAGCCATACAGTGATCGGATCTACTACACACCACTTCAGCCAGTAACTGTAGGGTGTCAGAAAGCATCCCGCCCCCATCTCCCGATTGGAGGGAAAAGCAAAGGGGGCAGGCAGTGTGCGGGAGGCGATGAGCCAATCCCAAGGGGGCTCCCGCTGCGGTCCCGCCCTCACCGGAGACGTAGACGTCATTGCGGAAAGCACAGGCAGCGAACTCTGAGCGAGTGTAGCCGGGCAGGCTGGGCAGTGGGGTCCAGCGCTGGCTCTGTGGGTGGTAGGCGTCGGCGAAGGGCAGCCTCAGTAGACCCTTGCGGTCGCAACCGCCGATGACCACGATCACTTCAGCTAGGTCCATGAATCTGGTGTGGGGAGAAGCCCAGTGCTCGTTGACCCGCATGCTGACCACACCGTGAGGTCCAGCTGCCCTTCCATGCCATAGTACCCCGAGCCCCTCCCCCCCCACTGGAGTCTACCACTTCCAATCTTCCCTCTGGTGATTGGCGAATTCTTACCCCATTCTACTGGCTTCTAAATTACAGAAAAAGAATCATGCTCCCTTACTCTTACTTGGGAAAATCACTTCGTCTAATCCTTATGACAGCTATGACAGTTCTATTAGGTGGGGATTATTACCTGCAGGGGTTTTTACGGGTAGGGATTATTACTGCTTTCACAGAGGAGGAAATCTAGGCTTACAGACTATGACTTGCCCAAAGTTATGCAGCCGGGAAACGGCAGCGCTGGAATTCAAGCCCAGGTTTATCTTCAACATCCTCTTCTGACTTCCTTCTATGACCATCTCCTAAAGTCTCCCCCCGATCACTGAGTCCACTGAACCAGACTACTCACCCTTTCAGCAAAGCGTGCGTCCCTCTCACTGACCCCTCAGGCTTCTGGCCCCACCAGAATTTCCAAACCCTTTAGCCACTGGCTTTCTAGCTCCTCTGGCGCATACCGAGCATCTCCTTGGTCCTAGGACCTGTGCTTAGTGTTAGTGATTCAGTAGTAAGACAGTGCCGTCCCTGTCTTCTCTCCCGGGGAGTGACAGACCATCTAGGACCCCAGTCTGGCATTCCAGGGTGGGAGTCGGCCTCTTTTACTTTTCCTTCCCGCCCCTGCCTATTGATATCCCCCACTAGTGTATGAGCTCCTAGAGGGCAAAGGGTGTTTCCAAGTCACCCCCGAGTCTCGGGCACCCCAAGCAGGACTTCACAGAGCAAGCACTCGGAATTACGGATGCAGGAGCGCAAGGAAGCATGTGCGCGGGCGCGCCTCTCTCCTGTGGGAGAGGCGCACATCTCCCCATTGGCCCGTGAACTCCTGCAGGGCGGAATTCCCGGCACCAAGCCTACACAGTGTTGGGCGAATGGCTGCGTCTCAAGAGGCACGGCTAAAGGACGGCGGGGGCACGGGCGAGCGGAGGAAGGGCGCGAGAACAGCGGAGGGCG
>NW_007205491.1:124674-141232 GCF_000164805.1 Carlito syrichta | reverse complement strand
CAGACAGCGTCGGGGGGCCACCCGGCTGCGGCCGGCTGGGGCGCCGACCTCCGTGCGTCCCCCGCTTGGCTCGCTCCCTTACTCCGGCAGGCACGGACCTAACGTGCACGCGTCCATCCATCCAGCTACCCTTCCCTCCGCACACCATCCAGATTCCTCGTGGCTACGGCGATCTGGCCCACTCCCCTCGGGCTCGCCCACGCAGACGCACTGCCCTTTTCTCCAGACTCGCTGAGCTTTTTCCTGTCGATATCCGCAGGAGACAGATGGCGCGCTCTCAGATAGGGTAATTTGAGAAGCGTCTCGTAAAGGGACGATTTCCAAAGTGGAGGCAGTGTTTAGGGACCCCGACAGGGATAGAGCAGTGCCACGGGCTGTTAACAGCCGGGGCCTTTACCCTTCCAGAGGCTGAAGGGGGACAGGGAGATTACTGGGACCTGGACAGAATGTCTGTAGGGAGGGTCCCTAGACGGGAGTTGTAGCCTTGGTCAAGTGATTCGGCTACCGCATTGACCCACTGTGGGTGCGCAGGGGTGGGGCAGGTTGTAATAACTCTACCACTTTCTCCTCGGCCCATCCTGTCTCATTGGCCACGCTATGATTACTCTGTAATTCCTGTCCCTTCGGAAACAGCAGAGCGTCATACCACGGTAGGCGCTCGACTGATACCTGTTCAAGGTCGAGTGAATGTATTCAAGTATTTATTACGAACTTGTTCTGTGCCCGGCAGTGAGCAAGGCAACCATAGTCTCTGTTCCCAGCGTCCCCAGAGCTGGCAGCTTGGTAAGAGGGTCACATGGGGAAGTACAGAGTCTTAGGGGAACTCACAGAAGGGACGCTAAGCCCAGTTGGGAGTCAGGGAAGGAGTCCCTGCAGGGGAGACTTGTCACACTGAGAAGGAGGGCAGGAGGTTAGAGCCCAGGCTGGGAGGGAGGTTGGTCCTTCTCTAGTGAGTTCTTAATTGGTGTTCTCCAGGAGGCGTTGTGGGGAGTGGAAAGTTCTTTCTAGGGACGAATGGGGTTCTAATCCTGTCTCTACCACTGACTCACCATGTGGTCTGGACAAGTCGCTTCTCTCACCTGCCCGCCCCAACCTCAGTTGTCTCAATGGGCTCATAATATCTACCTCACAGGGTGGCTGTGACTTTGTGACTATTATTAAGTAGGATGTATGAAAAAGGGCGGCTGTGTCTTTTGTGACTATTCAATAGGATGGTACATAGCACAGACTCAATGTTTCCTTACACTGTTTTTATACAAGAGGAAATGAGTGCACCATGTGTGCTAGTGGCTTTTGTGTACACAATTTCATTTGATCCTCGCAACCCTGAGAATTTTTTTTTTTTATGTCCCATCCCTCTTTACTTAAATTTGTCCTAAGGAAATAAGCACACGGAGGAAATGTGCCTGTTAGAGGTTTCTGCGAGGATCAAACAAGGGGTGTTTGTGAAAGCTCTCCACACCCCGAAGGGCTGGACCCTGCTGGTTATGAGTTGGCCATTCTGAACACACAGCCTCTGCTTACACACCTCCAGGGACATGGAGCTCGCTTCTTCGTGTGTCACTTATTCTATAAGGGCTCAGATCCATCCTCTGCCCCTTGCCTTCCCCCCTCCCCTCCCCCCAACTCCCAGCTGCTCTGCTGACCCTGAGTCAGATCTGGACTGGTGTCAGCCTGGCTTTCACTGCTGATGCCCTGGTCATCCTGAGCTCTCTGGAGGACAAAGAAGTTAATTACTTTTGCCCAAGTAGAGAGGCTGGGCCATGAACCCACCAGGCTCTAGGATCTGCATGCCACACCTGCCAAAGTGGGGGCGTGTCTGGAGGAGCAGCCCGGGACCAGCGGAGGGAGGTCGTCAGAGTGTGCTGCCCCCAGTTTCCCTTCCACTGGCCCAGCAAGCAGCCACGATCTGAGCTGAGACCCAAGAGGGCAGGTGTCATCAGCGTAAGGAGGGACTTCTCTCTGCAAAGGTGTCTACAGCACAAGGGGCTGCCTGGGGGAGGCAGGAAGTCCTCTCCTGGGAAGGGCACCAGGACTTTTTCATTTCTTTTGCTGCTCTCTACTGGGTGCTGTGGACACGCAGGAACATCAGACCCAGTTCCTACCCTGGGGATTCCCAGTTGGGGGCCAAAGGACAGCTAGTTGGAATACGGAAGGTAAAAATTCCCAGACGGGGCTCAATGGGCATCCTCCCATCTCACTGGAGAGTGTAGGCACCTCAAGCCAAGGATCCTGACACAGACTGAGGGACCCAGCCTGCAGAAGTTGACTCAAACATGCCACCATCGCTGTCTCTTCTTGACACCCACGTCCACTCACACAAAACACACTCAGACTTGTGGACACCACACAGCCGGGGCTGCCCCACGCCCTAAGCCCAGTCCGGATTTACCTGGTGCTTACCTGGCCACGCCCTCTCCCACGTGGTCCTCCGCTGCAGCTCTTGCAGGGATCACTCCCGCCTGTGCCTGCCGCCCGCACCCCAGCAGCCCAGGTTCCACTGTCTCTGCCGCTCTGCCCAGACTCCTGCTTGGGCTCAGCTGCGGGAGGACAAAGGGGCTGGACGCCAGAGGGGCGGGGAAGGGGGGGCACTGGGCTTTTGTTCTACTCTTGGGCCAGCCCTGGGAGGGAGGGAAGGGGAGAGAGGGCGGGAGTGGGCATGAGATTGACTGTGTGTGCGTGCAACTCTGAGATCTGGTGTGCCTGGATCGGGGGTGGTCTGGCACTGGCCTTGTTGTCCCTGGATGATGGTGGGTTTGAAGGTGTATGTGTGTGGGGGTGTAACTGCAGTTGTGAATGAGTAGGTGTTTCAGAGTACCCAGGAGAGTCTGGGAGCGCAGGGACTGAGGGGATTGGGTAGCCCTGAGGTGGGTGTGACCATGTGACCCTGTAACTGCAGATGTGACTGAGAATGTGACTGCCATGCTTACAGATCCAGGTTTCCCTCCCGTGTGACTGGGTGCTGTGTCTGTGTGCCTGCTTGACAGCAGACATGTTGCTTTGGGACTCTGCGTAGCCCTGTGTGTCTGCGTCTCTCTCATTGTTCATTTTTGTGTTAGGGGTCTGTGGATGACAGGGATCTCTGTGAACTGTGTGTGTCATGGGATGTTGTATATCCACAGACCATGTGTGTCTGTGTGGACATGTGTGTGACGGAGTCTGTCTCTGTAGACTGTGTGTATAGAGTGACTGTGGCATGGCATGAATCAAGGCAGTGCATGCCCCTCGGAGGGGCACCAGTGGGCTCTGGGTGCTACTCACTCCCTTGCACCCAGGGAGAGGTGGGAGCTGACCACTGCCCCAGGATGGGAAGAGCTTGCTAGGTGTTCACTAGAGGGGGAAGGAGTGGCACAGTCTTGAGAGGTTAATATGGGGGCCCAGTTAATGTGGAGCTTTAAACATTTGGAGGGGCTCTTTTCCTTTCTTCAAAGGTGCTAGAATCTCTCAGACCCAAAGAATCCACCCAGAAGACTCCTGTTTAGAGAAGACATGATCCTTCTCCCAGGAAGCACCGAGTTCACTGAATGCAGCTGGAGATGGCTCAGCTTCCTCCTTACCCTCAGGACATATCCATGATCTTCCCTTACCAGGAAAAGAGGCATCCTGGGCTGAGGGCTTTTCCCTCAGTAGGCCAGGGGGCTCAGAATGCCTCCACGTGGCTGTGAGGATCTGCCAGCTGCACGCCTCAGCCCCCCATCAGACCTGGCACCCTCCCCATCTGTCATGCCATTTCTGGCTAGTTACAGGAGGCACGCATATGCACGGAGTGAGTCTGGGTAGGATTCTTTGCCCATTCTCAGCTGTGTTGCCTTGGATGGTCACTTGTCCCCTCCAGGGCAGTTAAGGATCCCCTGGCACCATTGATGACACAGGGTAGGGGCTGTACCACCCTGCCTCTTTCTCAGTAGTTCATGAGAATGGTCATTCCTCAAATCACAGGGCCAGAAGTGAATCCTAAACCCAGAGTGCCCTGTCCCCACTCTCCTGCTAGCAACACAGAGAAATGACACACATTGAGATGGCAGCTTTAATCATCTTGGCCAAGGCCCTTGAGCTCCTTCTGCCGCTGGCCTACTTAGCCACACACCCACCGTTGACAGTGCCCAGAATATTTTTCCCCAGTGGCCCCTACCCTGTGGCCACCAATGTGGGAACCTGAGGTTGCATCAGTCTGAGTCTCTGGGGTCACAGGATCACTTCTGCCCTAGAGACCTGTGCGTGGGACACCTGGGTATGAGACCAAGCAGCTCTGTGCTTGTGTTTCTGGCTATCTCCAGCTGTTCCCAGGGGACACAGCTCAGGGTCAAGGGCCAGCAGTGGTGGAAGGCTGGGTGGGGAGGAGGTTGTGTCTCCATCACCAGAGCTGTCTTTCCTGGGCCGACCTCCTTGTACTTTGTGACCGACAGAAGAGCAGCACTGCTTTGGAGAGGCCCGGTCCAGACTCTTTGAACAAAATAACAACAGAAAAGTCTGGTGCCTCACGGCATGGACGGGACAGACACATGAGGGCACGGGTGACCATCCACATCCTCTACTGACACAAGGGGCATGGCATGGCCCTGTGGCCCATCAAAGTTTCCAGGTCAGGATGTAGGGGAGGGCCTTGGGAGGGGGATCAGGCCCCAGGCCTCACACATCCCAGAAGGAGCCCCAGGCCTGCAGGGGCATCTGAGAGGCCAGAGTCCTGACCCAGTTGGGCCTCAGGGGAGAAAGAAGCCCTCTCCACAAAGAGGCTGTGGCTGACAAGGGGCCGAAGCCCACGAGGAGGCGGTGGAGCCAGCTCCCAGAGCACTCCAAGTCCAGACACGTTCTTGCCAGCTCTTCGGGGCTCCTGGCTTCTACGTCAGGTATGGGCTGGGACAGACAAGTCTTCAGCTAACGCCCACTCCGGTCTGTGAGGGTCTTGGTGCTGCTGCCACCTCTTCGGGGGCCCACAGGGGTGATGGTGCTATTGGCATATGTGTCGTAACTGTTGTCTGAACATACAGAGAACTCATCGGAGACCTCCACGCCATCACTGATCTCTGTTGGGCCAGAGGGAGACAATGTGAGTGAGGGCAGGGAATGTGAGGATAGCTGACAGACAGACAGGAAGGGTGACCTGCAACAATCCAGCTGGGCAGGGGCTGATGGAACCACTGGGCTCAGGTTGCCATGGGGCCTGGCATTCAAGGCCCCCTTGGTCTCTGCTGAACCCTCTGGCTCTGCCTCAGTCTGCTGTCTCTGGGAGTCTCTGCTCCCCATCAATACCCCCTTTTCCTAAAGTCTAGCTCAGATCTTCTCATCCCTGTTATTCAGCCCCCTGGAAGCCTCTTCTGAACCCCAGGGCTGGATTGGGGCTGCCCCATGGCCACCCCAGCTCCTGCTGCCCACTGCCCTAGTCACATTCTGTATGGTGGCTGCCTGGGCCCCATGCTAGAGCACCTCAAGGACAGGGGTAGGGCCTGGGCAGCTGTGTCCTCAGTGCCGGGCAGAGAGCAGAGGCTCAGGAAAGGTCTGCTAAGGGCAGCTCAGCTCTGTGGAAGATGCTCCATTCTCTGCCCAGGCAGGATACGCTGTCCCCACCTGGAAGCCCCTCCTTCCTTCCATTGGCCCAGCCCTCACCTTGAACCCATTACCAGGCACCTCCTACTCATCCTCCACATCCCAACATGTCAGTCACTCAGAGCCTTCCTCACTGCCCAGGCTGCTCTGACCACGTCCTCCTCCTCAGCACCCCCATCTGTATGAACTCCATGGCTTTGTTTACATAGTTGCCTCTTCCATCAGACTGGGAATGGCAGCAGGGATGGGCAATGAGCAGGGGCAAGATCAATATCTGTGGGATCCGTGTAAGAATCAGGCAAAGGGAGATGGGCCTTCAAAATAGACTCCTCTCCCCACCCCACCCCTGCCCCTCACCCCTGCCCACCAACTACAGCACCGACCCTGAGTCCCAGGACCTGGAGTGGACAGCTGCTGTGCAGGATGTGTTTCCATGTGTGTACTTGTGCCTTCTTGTGTGTGCTGGTGTAAGCCTGGTAGTTTTTGTTTTTTTCTTTTAAGTTGGAATCTCACTCTGTTGTCCAGGATGGAGTGCAGTGGCTCACTGCTCATGGGCCCCACAGCCTTGACCTGCTGGCTCAGCTATTCTTCTACCTGAGCCTTCCAAGTAGTCGGAACTACAGGCATGCATCACCATGCCCAGCTAATTTATTTATTTATTGTAGAGATGAGGTCTCACCATGTTGTCCAGGCTGGTCTTGAACCCATGGGCTTAGGCAATCCTCTTGCCTTGGCCTCCCAAAGTTCTGGGATGAGAGGCCTGAGCCACTGCACCCAGCCATTTTTGTTGTTGTTGTTGCTGTTGTTGTTTTTTGAGTTGGAGTCTCACTCTGTTGCCCAGACTGGAGTGCAGTGGCCGCTCCTGGCCACCGCAGCCTCGACCTGATGGGCTCCGGCAATCCTTCCGCCTCAGCCTTCCAAGTAGCTGGAACTACAGGCGCGCTACCACACCCGGCTAAATTTTTGATCTACTGTAGAGATGAGGTCTCACCAAGTTGCCCAGGCGGGTCTCGAACCCGCGGACTCAGGCAATCCACTCACCTCAGCCTCCCAAGGCACAGGATTACAGGCTGAGCCACCAAGCCGGCTCATTTTTTTTTTTTAATTAACTACTTAATTTATCAGTCAAAGTCTCACTCTGTCACCCAGGCTGGAGTGCAGTGGCACGCTGCTGGCTACTGCAGCCCCCACCTGCTGGGCTCAGGTGATCCTTCTGCCTCAGCCTTCCAAGTAGCTGAAACTACAGGTGCATGCCAGCACACCCTGCTAGTTTTTGATTTATTGTAGAGTCGAGGTCTTGCCAAGCTGCCCAGGCTGGGCTCTTGCCTCCACCTCCCAAAGTGCTGGGTTTGCAAGTGTGAGCCACTGCGCCTGACTTTGGGTGGGTTTATGTATGTCCATGCCCATGTCTCTCCCCGTATATGCTGCATGTGAATGTGTGTGTACACATCTGTGTGCACATCTAGGGTGCAGAGGGCAGAGCCAGGGCCTGTCTCAGCCAGTCGAGGGCTGCACACCTGAGAAGATGAGCTTCTCCTTCATGATGCTGACGTCCCGGCTGGTCCGGCGCACGGCGGCGCTCAGCATGATCTGTTCAGGGTTGTAGCTCCGGATGCCACCCAGGCGCCACCTGCAGGATGGCCCGGGGGCATCAGGTCCTTCCGCACCCCTCCCCTGGAGCAGGGATCCTGCCCACTTCCAGAGCTTTTCTGGATGTGGCGTCAGAGACCCGCAGGATTCCTGTCCCACTGTACAAGTGGGGAAACTAAGGCCCAGAGAAGGGTGGAGCTGGGGCTTCAATCCGAGTCTACTGACTCAGCCAGAGCTCTCCTGCCTCCCCCTACCTCCAGAACCCTCGATCAACAGGCCTGGCCCAGTACTGGGGTTGGCTGGTTCTGTCGCAGGTGCTCCCAGCTATGCACCTGGCTCCCCTTGGCTGGGACAAATTTGGGGGCAGAAGGAGCTTAGCAGGCGTGATGCTGATGATCTGCCCTGGGGTACACACCAAGCTCACGGAATCCCAGCTGGTGTCAACCATAGCTCCACCATCATGACCAGGCAGAGTGAAGTTTGCAGAAGGCCCGAGAGGAGGGGAAAGCAGGGAGGGGAGGAAAGCAGGTGGTGGGGGGGCTTTGCTCAGAGCTGGTCTTCACAGGTCCCGAGGCAAGGGGGTCAGAGTGACTTGGGGTGGGGCCATCTGCTGCTCTGTCCCAGCAACCCTAATGGGGAGGGCCAGGCCAGAGCCCTGCTCTCTGATGGCGGAGGCAGGTGTGAGGTGGGGGGGCGAAACCAATCAGGAATAGGCTGGAAGGCGGGGCATACACAGGGCCTGTGGGGACCAGGATGGAGTGGGGAGGACTCGGTTCCCACACCCAGCCCGGGCCACTGTTTTTGCTGCTGTCATTCCTCTGAACTAGCCCCAAGCCCCTGGCCTCCATAATTATTTTCTTGGAGTTTAGACAGAAGGACTCACTGGACCCCTACCCCTGTCCCCACCAAGAGGAGTGGGTGGTCAGTTTAGGAACGAGAACCTGACCCTCCCCCCTGGGAAGGGGTGCTGAATCCCTCTTGGACAGTGGAGGAAGTACAGACTCCACAAGAAACCAGCTGCGAGCTTCCAGATGGGGTTGGCGCAGCAGAAATGGACAGATGGGCGGGCAGACGGACAGATGGACAGAGCAGGCAGACGCGGGGACAGCAGGAGGCGGAGGGATGGCACCTACACCCTGGCAGGGCTGGCTGCCCTAGGACTCCCTGAGGGCAGTGGCTGCATCTCTTAGCGCTGCGCCAGCACCAAGGTCAGTGCCCGCCATGTCACAGGTGTCCAGCAAGAACTTGTTAAGTGAAGGGATGGAAAGGGAAATGACATTCTTCTCTGCCTTGTGCCCCAGGCGCCCTTCCTTCACCAGGCCTCTCCTGATACCCGGGAATCAGTGATGCTGCCTGACTGCACCTGAGTGGGCCCAGCGTGTCTGCCAGCCCCTGGAAGCACCAGGGGGAGACCACCCCCATGCACTGGGGGCTCTGTGTGGACAGGCCCGGTCCTGCTGCAAGCCCAGAGCCAGCACCAGCCACCATGCGTGGATGTCTGTCAACCGGGAGAACAGAGGGAGGAATAACTGAGAGATGTTCCTTCACCAGGCTCAGTTTTTCCTCCTAGAAGCTGGTCAGTGAAGCTGCCTGACCCAGGAGGGCCCAAGGCACTTGACCCAGGGGGACTTGGATCCCTAAGCTCTAGGTCTCATCTGGGAAAAGAACCGAAGACCGAGAAGGAAGGTGTCTGGCCAGGGTCTCTGCAGCCAGGCGTGTCCAGAACAGAAAGCTCAGCCATTGTGAGGTGCCCCGGTGGGAGGTGAGGGTAGGAATGAGGCAAAGGCCCAGTGGGGGGAGAGGAGTGGGGATGGGAGCTGCAGACGGAATATGAAGAGGAGATAGAAAGAGGTGGGAGAGACAGAGAGAAACAGTGTGGCGACGGGAGAGGCCGGGAGAGAGGGAAAGAAACTTGGTAGGGTCTGCTCTGGGCAGGGGGTGAAGGCCCCATGGGTGGCATACGCAGGGGATGGGGGTGCCCAGGCAGGGTCCCCTCCCCCAGAGGGAGACACTTCGGTGCTGAGAGAGGACAGGTCAGGAACAGAAACTGCGGCTGGAGCAGGGAGCAGAGGGACACACAGGGACAGAAAGGAGGACTGCCAGGGAGGAGGCTTCAGGCCGTGTCTGCGGGCATGACCCAGGCGCAGGGCTTGGTGCACAGCGGGATTTTAGACAGAACTGGAGAAGGAAATGGCAGGAGGGAGAAAGAGGAACAGGAGGAGGAGGAAGACCACACCAGAATTACCTGATCAAGTGATAGCTGTGAGATGCCAGAGTGCAGCAGAGAGATGGGGAGGGGGAGAGAGGGGGCCATGCGCCGATCAGAGCGGGATGGGACAGAGAGAGAACGTCAGTCAAGAATAAAACCCACCCCTCGCTTCCTGGCTGGGCTGGGGCCCCGGGCTGGCCCTAAACCCTCCCCAGGACCAACCACACCTTCCCACTGCAGCCACACCCCTGCTGTCCTGTGCTCGCTGATGGGAGCCCGTGCCCTGGTTGACCAGGAGCAGACCAGCCTGGGGAGGAGCCAGCATTCACACAGAACAAATCTGGGCTCTGGGCTCTCGCTGGGTGTTCCCTCTGGAAGCCACCCAGCCTCTGGTTCAGGAGGATGGGGTCATCGGGAGTCCTTCCTTCTCTCCTGGTCAGGCCTTCTCCTGGCTGAGGGCCCAGGGCTCAGGACTGGATTCACCTGCCGGGGGTGGGGGCCGAGCCTGCTGCAGGGTAGGGAAGGCCACAGAAGGGGACAGAGCCTACTCACTTCTGGAACACGAAGATGCCGACGATGAGGGTGAAGGAGATCAGGTCGGCAGTGACCCACATGAGACAGTACTCGTCCGGGGGCTGTGGACAGATGGCCCGAGGCCAGCTTCCAGTCATGACCAGTCCAGACCAAGGGTCCGAGGGTCCACAGGCAGGAGGACTCACGTGACCATGGGAAAGAGTAAGGGAGGAACTTGAGGGGGCTCTGGGGTTCCAGATTATATTCTGCAAGGGTGGGCTCTGGGCACAGGACTCGGGTGTGTGGGTGTGTGTGTGTGTGTGTGTGTGTGTGTGTGTGTGTGTGTGTGTGTGTGTGTGTACGCTCAGGGTAGGAGAGATATGTGGTGTGGTGCTCAGGGTAGAGGGTTTGTATGCTCAAGGGGTCTCAAAGCAGGGCTGGACACTGAGAGACAGACGTGAAGGTGAGGGTGTCACAGGACTGGCAGGTGGCCGTGTGGACCTATGATTAGGTGTGTGGCAGCCGTGAAGAGCACATGTGTCACTCTGCAAGGACCAAAGGCCATGGAGTGTGTAGGGGCTTCCCATCCAGGGGCCACAGAGAGGGACCAGGGAGGGCAGGTCCCCAGTACAGCCTCCAGCCTCTACTGTCTCAGGCAGGGGCGGGGCACTTCTCGCCATTGGCAAACTCTGTGGCCTAGGTATTCCAGTGTCATTGCTTCACGGCTAGCAAGTTACTTCGTGTTTGTCTGAGCAAAGGCAACAGGCAGGTGGGAGCTGGAGAGGGGTTTCTTCAAGATCCTGAAGGAGTCTTGAGGAGGTGCAGTGTCTGGTGCCCACTGCCAGGTCCCTGACCCCTCCCCTACTCCAGGTGCCGCTTGGCCCTATCCTGTCAGTCTCGCTCCCTTTTCCCGGGCCATCTTCCCTTCAACCTCCTTTCCCATGTAACCACCCGCAGTTTGGGTCTGGTACATTGGCACCACACCCTCTCAGTCAGAAGGAGACCCTCCATCTGCCTTCTGTGTCCTCACGGAGGTGCCAGTGGAGTCCTGACCTCACTGCACAGCAGGGAAGCAGGCAGGGACTAGAATTCAGCAGGCAGTGACTGGGTAGGCAGGGACTGGAATTCAGCCTATCCTCAGGTGCTCAACCGACCGAGTTATGTTTGTTTTTTTAAACATTTTTTTGTAGAAATGAGGTCTCTCTCTGTTGCCCAGGCCAATCTCAAATTCCTGGCCTCAGCCTGCATTGGCCTCCTGAAGCACTGAGATTACAGGCATGAGCCACCATGCCTGGCCATGAAATATGGTTTTATTCACTGTTCTCTGAGCATATGTGAATGCTTCCTCTCCTTGTCCTGTCCTTACCCTCTTTTCCCAGTGACTTTAAATCAAAATGCAATAATAACCCCACAAACTAAAAAGCCCAAGCAGCTGTTTACTTCACTGGGGTCCTTAATGATGTTTTTCTCTCTGTGGGCAGGCTCAGAGTCCTCCCAGCACCTTCAAGCAGATCCCAGAGGCCACGAAATCCTCTCCATGCCTCAAGCCTGTACCCGCACCTGGACTCCCCCATCCCCTAAGACATCACCAGGGACAGCCCCATGCACAGAGCTTGCCAAGTGGGTGCGATGGGCCAGGGACAGCTTTAGGTACTGCTCCCCACCGGGTGCCCTCTGCCCCAAACTCACCATGATCCAGAGCGGGGAAGGCACCTGGGACAGGGTATGGGAGTTGTCGGAGGTGACAGACGGGACCCCTGCGCACCACAGCAGGGAGTAGAGCCATGGCGCGTTGACAGTGTAGAGATTCACACTCAGATTCCAGGACGCATAGTCCCTGGGGGGCAGGGGACAGAGGCGGGCCAGCATGAGGACTCTGGCTACTCCCAGGCCACGTGCCCTCCACATTCTCATCTCGCCCCCGACCGTCCACCTATCCTATCCCTGTAGGAAGGAGCATCCACTCTGGAGAGCCAAGCTCGGGTACAGCCCAAGTCGGCCCAACACGCCCAACCTCTCTCACCATTGAGCCATGTATGCCCAAAGCCCTGTGTGCCCAGCCCTCTGCCCAGCTACTTGTGAAAGTGACAGGACTGGAGAGACAGCTCTGCCCTCCTCAGGGGAGTCTGGGGTGGGCACCTGAGCTCCTGACGGGACACCTGAGTATAGCGCAGGTTCAGCCGCTGGATGTGGCCCCTCCGCAGGCTGGCCACTGCCTCCTTGGAGCCTGACATCTGCTGGAAGCCGGGGGCCACCTTCCGCACCAGGGGCCTCTGCCGGCTGGGCAGCCACAGGACCTGTGCGTGGGAGACAGGCAGCCTGGACTTCTCTTCCACAAATGGAGCAAGGGCATCTGCCCCACGAGAGCGCCTGTGAGGGTCCGACAGGGCCTGGCACGCGGGGAGAGCTTAGACACAGCCTTGGCAGGGGATGGCCGGGTCCCAGCCAAGGCTGTGAAGCATACTGGCAGCAGCCCAGGAAGCTTCCCTTCTGGACCACTGTCATGACAAGATGGGCAACCCAAACGGCCATTACCCTGCACGCAGCCAGCCACCAGCATCTAGTGTGCTGTCCAAAATCGGTGTCGGATTCCTCTGGTCCTAAATTGTTGTACCACAATAAGTGGGAGATATGTCATTGAAGTAACTTAAGAATCTGGACCCACTCCTGTCCCTTAGACATGCATACGTATATTTTTTTTGTTTTGATTTTTTGAGTTGGAGACTCACTCCGTCGCCCAGGCTGAAGTGCAGTGGCACACTCACGGCCACCCCAGCATCGACCCGCCGGGCTCCGGCAATCCTTCCGCCTCTGCCTTCCAAGTAGCTGGGACTACAGGTGTGCACTACCGTGCCTGGTTAATTTTTGGTTTATTGTAGAGAAGAGTTCTTGCCAAGTTGCCCAAGCTGGTCACGAACCCACGGGATCAGGCAGTCCACTCGCCTCAGCCTCCCAGCTGGGATTACAGGCTGAGTCACTGAGCCTGGCCTATTTTATTTATTTATGTATTTATTTGAGTTGGAGTCTCACTCTGTCACCCAGGCTGGAGTGCAGTGGCACACTCATAGCCACCGCAACCTCAACCTGCTGGGCTCAGGTGATCCTTCCGCCTCAGCTTTCCAAGTAGTTGGAACTACAGGCATGTGCCACCACGCCTGGCTAGTTTTAAAAAATTTATTGTAGAGATGAGGTCTCACCAAGTTGCCCAGGCTACTCTTGAACCCGTGGGCTCAGGCAATCCCTTCACCTCAGCCTCCCAAAGTGCTGGGATTACTGCGCCCAGTTGTGTTTTACTATTTTTTAAAGTGAGGGTCTTGCTCTGTTGCCCAGACTGCAGTATGGTGGAATGACTGCAGCTCATGACAGCCTCGACATACTGGGCTCAGACGATTCTTCTGCCTCAGCCTCCTTAGAGTAGCTGGGACTACTGGCGTGTACTAATGCACCTGGCTACTTTTTTTGATTTTTTGTAGAGATGAGGTCTCGCTGTGTTGCCCAGGCTGGTCTTGAGCTCCTGGACTCCAGCAATCCTCCTGCTTCGGCCTCCCAAAGTGCTGAGATTACAGGTGTGAGCCACCGTGCCTGGCCGCTTTCTAATCTTAAAGGACTTGTTTCCCTCTTGTCCCCACGGACTGCCTCGTCAGGGAGGCAAGGGGCACAAGACCCCCACCTTATAAGCTGAGGTGTGGAGGGGGACAGGACATGTCTGTGTTGGAGCCGGGCTCTCGCCGGGCCACAGAGCCTCACCTGGTGCTGGGGGAAGCCGGAGCGCAGCACGGCCTCCAGAGTGACGTTGAGGAAGCTGCTGCGGTAAGGGTGCTCCCGGGGCGGGTCACGCAGGTTGAGCAGCAGCGTGGCGTTGCCCTTGGCCAGCTCCAGGAGCTCCGCCAGGCTGCAGATGGACTGGTTCTGGGCCTCTCTGTGGTCGGACGGGGACAGGGAGCTGGCTGTCCAGAAGGGGTCCGTCTGGCAGGGACAGGGACACACATGGCTGTGCCACCAGTCCTCTGGGACCCTTACGTGCCTTCCTGGCAGCCGAGTGTGGAGATCCCCGGGCTGTCAGTGCCTGCTGGTGTGTGTGTCAGGCAGATGGCTGGCTGTGGCCCCAGGAGGCTGCAGGAGTCCCCAGCCTGGCCTTTCTCGCCCATACCCTGTGCAGTGAGGGGATGGCGTGCTTGGTACGTCTCTCAGAGCCCTGCACATGTCTCCTTTAACAGCATTTCAGACCAGAGAACCAAGCTCTCTCTAGAGCTTTCCATGCTCTTACTATTATTTTTCAAGTTGGGGGGGGTCTCACTCTGTCACCCAGGCTGGAGTGCAGTGACAATCATGGCTTATTGAAGCCTCAACCTCCTGGGCTCAGGCAATCCGACAGCCTCAGCCTTCAGAGTTTTACAGGCATGTACCACCATGCCTGGCAAATTTTTTATTTTTTGCAGAGACGAGGTCTCACTCTGTTGACCAGGCTGGTCTTAAATCCCTGGGCTCAATCCTCCTGCCTCCACCTCTCACAGTGTTGGGATTACAGGCGTGAGCCACCACGCCCAGCAACAGTTCTCGTTATTAACTGTTATCACCATTAACTTTTTCTAGAGCGGGAGACGGACCCGGAACAGGCGGTGACAACCATGAGATCTGGGTGGCAGTGGCGGGAGCCAGAGGGGGACGCTACGCAGCCTGGCTGTGGGTGGCTGAAGCTCTGGGGGCGGAGGTCCGGGGAGCTGACGGCCAACCCTGCCCCTCTCACTCCCGGGGGGCCCAAGGCGGGACTCAGGGGGCTGCCAGACCTTCAGGAACCACTGGCCGGCGTTGAGCCTCTGCAGCAGAGTCCAGTTGAGCATGGCGGCGGGCCTGCGGGCCAGCTCCGGGAACTCCTCCTCCACGTTGGTGGTGCGCCGCAGGGTGACATCATGCATGAGGAAGGGCACGCCGTCCAGGCTGCGGGGGGGCGGGGCGCTGAGCTTGGCACGCCCGGGGTCTCCCGCTTGCCCACCGACCCCACGTCCCCAGACCTCCCCGTGCAGCGTGGGATCCCGGCTGGCTCTTGCCCCTCTTTGGGCCTCGGGCTCCCATCTGCACAGGGAAGACAGCGGGCTGGTGGGCCACCCCAAAGGGCCAGTGCCCTCTCTACGGCGGTCAGACGGGGGAGGGGATTGACAAAGAGGGAGGGCTAGGAAAGGCCGGGCCTGTTAGCAACGTTGGAAGACAGGTGCTACTTCACTTTATAATGGGGAAACTGAGGCTAAGAGAGGGAAGAGCCTCGCTCAAGGTCCACAGCCTGCAAAACGGGGAACCTACTCGGAATCAAATCCCCCAATACCATAATGAGAACAGCACACACGCACATAGGCTCTCCGACCAACTGCAACCCTCCTCCGCCATCCTTGCCTCCCCATCAGCACCCCCAGTAGCTCATATGGGGCCTTGGTGTATAACTGTAAAAGGCACTCGCTGTCTGCCAGAGAGTTGTGGTAAGTACACAAGTCTAGGATGTGTCCACGGGGAACAGTCACATATATGGTGCCCTTGTTCAGTACACAACCTGGGCAACTCTATGTGGCAGCCAGGCCCTTCTTTCCTTCTCGGAGATAACCTCCATTATGAGATCAGTGCGGATTCTTCCTGCCATGTGTACTGATACCTACTTATATATCTGCATGTAGACAGCGTGAACATCATTGTTGTGTGGTCTTTTGAAATAAGACTGGCGTCCCGGTGATTGCATCCCTCTGTGGCTTGCTTAACTCACCCATCAGTGTTTGAGCTCTGCCATGCCCAGCCGTAAGATCTGTGGCAGGCCTCCAGGTCTCCCTCCCCTCACCCCATGCCTGCACCAAGAACATTTGTTCTTTTACATCCCAGAGTCTGGCACAGAATTCATGTTCACACACGAGGCCCGCCCCTGCCGTGGAGAATCCAAGCCTCCGCCCTCCCATCTGAGAGGCTTGGAGAGTGGAGACTGGGATGCAGACGCCATGCGGGAGGGGACAGACGAGTCGTTTCCCTCCCCCACACCTACCTGATGGTGATGTCCACCTGGAGCCCGTATAGCTTCTGCTCTAGAGCCTTCCGGAAGGACATGAGCGTGTGCTCTGGAGCCAGCTGGGGAGGAAGAGCCGGGATTCGGCGGAGGCACCCTCCCCAGTCGGTGGGAAGTGGGAAGTGGGAAACCATGGGCTCTGATTCTGGCTGCCCCACCAAGCGGCTGTGTGACCCTGGGCACCCACTCAGCTTCTCTGAAGTTCAGTCTCCTCATCTGTTAAATCACGCCTAAATCACAGGCTTTTTGGGGAGGAGGGGGAAGCCGGGTGGCCACTGCGGACACAGGGATATATATGTGTCTGACACAGGGCTAGCACTTAAGACACAGCGGCTATATGGCCGGGCGCGGTGGCTCACGCCTGTAATTGCAGCACTTGGGGAGGCAGAGGCGAGAGGACTGCCTGAGCCCACAGGTTTAAGCCTACGATAAATAAATTAGCTGGGTGCAGTGGCTCATGACTGTAGTTCCAGCACTTTGGGAGGCAGAGGCAAGAGAACTACCTGAGCCCACGGGTTTAAGACCAGCCTGGGCAACATGGCAAGACCTTGTCTCTACAATAAATAAAGAAATTAGGGGCCGGGCTCGGTGGCTCAGCCTGTTATCCCAGCACTTTGGGAGGCCGAGGTGAGTGGATTGCCTGAGCCCGCGGGTTCGAGACC
>NW_007205491.1:81241-124223 GCF_000164805.1 Carlito syrichta | reverse complement strand
GAAAAGAAATTAACCAGGTGTATGGTGGTGGTGTGTGCCTGTAGTTCCAGTACTTTGGGAGGTGGAGGCGAGAGAACTGCCTGAGCCCATAGGTTCAAGACCTGCCTGGGTGACTTGGTGAGACCTCGTCTCTACAATAAATAAAAAAATAAGCCAATAAAATAAGCGCACACCTGTAGTTCCAGCTATTTGGGAGAGCTGAGGCGGAAGGATCACCTGAGCCCAGCAGGTTGAGGCTGCAGTGTCCATGAGCATGCCACTGCACTCCAGCCTGGGTGATGGAGTAAGACTCCAACTCAAAACCAAAACCAAAAAACACAGCAGCTGTGATTGGTATATGTTATCAGTGCCATATTCCAGGCACTGAGCTAGACACTCAGTGGGAGGGCTTTTCTGCAGTCCTCTGTGCCTCTGTGGTAATCTTGGGGCTGAATGTGATTATGCTCTGACCAATGCCAGCCAAACATTTTGGAGGGAGGGGAGAGGGTAGATGGACGGTAGTTTCAGGAGGGTGACCAGTTCCCTCGTCTATACACACATGACAATACCACCTCCCTCCTCCATGGACTGCTGCATGGATTAAAATCCCCTGCACACTGTCTGGTCTATACAGCAAGTGCTCAATAAATAGCAAGTGTTAACCCTATAGCACATACATCAGATACTCTTGGTTCTAGCCCTTTTGTTATTATTATTATTATTTTTAGAGATGAGGTCTCACTCTGTCACCCAGGCTGGAGTGCAGTGGCACCATCAAAGTTGCAGCCTCAAACCCCTAGGCTCAAGCAATCCTTCCCTCTCAGCCTCCTGAGGGTCTGGGACTACAGGCACACTCCACAGTGCCTGGCTCTGGTGCTAGCCTTGACTCTGCCATTATTAACTAGTGTTGGGACTCTGGGTATATTTCTTCCTCCCGTGGGCCTCAGTTTCCTCATGTGCCCCTTGGGGATGTGTACTCACTGTTCTGAGGTCTGTCTTACAGTTGGGAGCGTTGGGAGTCTCTAAGGCTCCCTAGTTCCATCTGGTCTGAGGACCCTGTCATACCCGCTTCTGCCACTGGGGGTCAGCACTAACCCAAAGATTGGGCTGAAAGACCAGGCACATGCAGGATGGAGGACAGGGAGGGAGGGAGGACCCCGGTTGAGTGGAGATGGGGTGGGAAGGATTCCCGGACGGATCTCCTCTTCACCTCCTCTCCCTCCAGCCATGATGTCTGTCCTTCAGCTTTAACACTCCTCTGTGAGGTGGGGTGGGGGTGGGGGATTAGGAAAGGCAAGAGTTTTGGAGCTGACTGAGAAGGAGCAATTCCACTTCCCGGTCCCCAGAGTTTCTTTAGCTATAAAATGGGCAAATGTTCCCAACCTCACAGGGGAGATAACAGGAGTCTGAGAACCGACCCCAGAGCCTGGCTCTATAAGGAGTTTCTTTCTTCCCCTTGGTGCAGAACACCCTTGGGGGACGGGCTATCTCCCAGACCAGTGGGCTGTGTGAGCCCCTCAGCGGAGAAGTGGGACCCCTGAGGCAGCAAGAGAAGCGAGTGGACTCAGTGGAATTCCCACCCATCTTTTCTTCCTGCAGGCAGGCCTCCCACCAGTGACCACTCAAGAGGTACCCATGTGCCTTCCTGTGTGGCCTGGGCTGCGATGCTTAGGAGGGGCTGTGAAGACCCTCAGAGGGAGTGTTTGGGAGGGGGGCAAGTCTTTTCTGGATGCTCTAACACACAGTTAAGTTCTCCCTGGGTTAGGTGCTGGCCTCCTGGAGAAAGAGGTGTGGAAACCTGGTCTGCCCTAGCCAGCCTCAGGGGTCCGGGAAGCCACCGGGAAGTATGTGGGATTCCAGTGCCAATTCTTAACCCCCATCTCAGAGCTCCCCTTCTCTCAGTAAGTCCAAGTGGGGTTCTGTTGTCAGGATTGTGTGCATGGAGGTGGCTGTTACTCAGATGGGTAGGAACACTGTGGTTAAGAGTCCCAGATTTACAAAACAGTAACTCTATTGTTTTATTTTATTTTATTTTGAATTGGAGTCTCACTCTATCGCCCGGGCTGGAGTGCAGTGGCACGCTCACAGCCACCGCAGCCTCGACCTGCTGGGCTCAGGTGATCCTCCCGCCTCAGCCTTCCAAGTAGCTGGAACTATAGCCGTGTGCCACCACGCCCAGCTAACTTTTCGATTTATTGTAGAGGCAAGGTCTCGTCAAGTTGCCCACGTTGGTCTCGAATATGGGGCTCAGGCAATCCTCTTGCCTCCACTTTCTGAAGTACTGGGATTACAGGTGCGAGCCACTGTGCCTAGCAATACAGTAACTCTTAAAAAAGAAGAGAAAGTCTGGTGTGGCGGCTCACAACCTGTAATCCTAGCACTTTGGGAGACCAAGGTGGGAAGATTGCCTGAGCCCAGGAGTTCAAGACCAGCCTGGGTAACATTGCAAGACCTCGTCTCCACACAAAAAAGAAAAAATAGTTGGGCATGATGGTGCATACCTATAGTCCCATCTACTTGGGAGGCTGAGGCGGAAGGATCACCTGAGCCCAGGAGGCCAAGGCTGTGGTGGACCGTGATGATGCCACTGTACTCTAGCCTGGACAACAGACTAAGACTTTGACTAAAAAAAAAAAAAAAAAAAAAAAAGCCCAGTTTTGGAGTTAGGCCAACCAAATATAAAGGTTCACACACACACACACATGTACACAGCAAACCCACATGGAACAACACACCCAGGGGCACACAGACAGTCTTCGGGACAGAGATGTGTACTTGGGCTCACCACACACAGAATGTGTGGATCCAGAGTCAGAACTCCCCATTCCCAGGCCATCATCTGAGGACCACATGCAGTACACACAGGTGTAGACCCTGATACACGCTCACCCGTGGGACACACAGGGGAGAGACCCTGGCCAGCCCCTCAAAACCACCACGAGGACTTGGTCAGCCAGAGGCATGATTTGAAAACCTCTGTAGGATAAACTACTCCATTTCTTTACCAATAAATAGCACAAAAATAACAATAAATAGAAGGGAGGAGGATTGCCCTGGACTAAAATCTAGTTGGGAGACATGGCGGCCAGACGCACTCTGTGGACCCCAGATGGATTCTGATTTGTAACAACTGAGTTATAAAAAGGTAATTTTGAGATAACAGAGGAAAACTGAACATGAATTTGACATGCGGTAACATTAAGGAATCGTTAACGTGGCTGAGTGTAATGACTGTGGTTACATTTTTTTTTTTCAATTCGAGAAAGCAGGATTTATTGAGAGGACAGAAAAGCTCCCAGAGTGGTAGGGGGCCTTGAGGGGATTGCCCTGTGGTTACATTTTATTTATTTACTTTTTCTGAGTTGGAGTCTCACTCGGTCACCCAGGTGGAGTGCAGTGGTACACTCACTGTTACCCCAGCTTCGACCTGCTGGGCTCCGGCGATCCTTCCACCTCAGACTTCCAAGTAGCCGGAACTACAGGTGCGTGCTACCACGCCCGACTAATTATCGATTTATTGTAGAAATGATGTCTCACCAAGTTGCCCTGGCTGGTCTTGAACCCCCGGGCTCAGGCAATCCATTTACCTCGGCCTCCCAAAGTGCTGGGATTACAGACTAAGCCACTGAGCCTGGCCTGTGGTTACATTTTAAAAAGCCCTGTGCGTTACAGATACACCCTGTATGGGTAAAAGGATCTGATGTCTGGGGTTTGTTTTACTGCAGCAGAAAACAAAAGTAGGGGACAGATGACCCAGGAAGGGCGAAATGACTGTGAACATGGAAGGCGGGGTTGGAATCACCACCTGCTCTTCAGTGCATGCCATTTGACTTTTCTTGCCTCTTCTGTGTATGTTCAATTTTTTTTTTTGAGCCAAAGAAAACCATCCTCACTCATTCCCCTTCCTCCTGCTCCGGCTTTAGCACCTGCTTTTGTCCCCTAGCCTCTAGGGCAGGAGAGTTGGATAAACTGAGTCAGGGAGCACAGAGGAGCATAATCTCAAGCCCCAGAGAGGAGAGCCCACCCAGCCGGCAAGGCTCTGCTTCTAACTTCTCACACTAGCCAGCAGCGTGGGCATCACCAACTCAGAGGCACAGAGGGGATGAGCGACCCCCTGAGAGACACAGGTAGCACGTGGCAAAACTGGACCCCAAACCCAAGTCCCAGCTGGCTGCCTCTGGGAGGTGGCGGGGCTAGGGACAGCACAAGGGTCCAGCTCAGGGGCTGGAGTCTTATCCAGAAAATAACACCCATCACGGGCAGTGGGGCAGGACTTGCGGGGTGATCTGCAGCCCCGGCAGATGCCACACCTCCTTTCCAAGCAGTGACGACTGAGGCCCCTTTACTATCCTGAGGGCCCGTCACACCATGGATCTCCCCAGAGACCAAGCTCTCAGGAGGTCCTCAGACGCTCCCTGAGCATGTCAGGTGGTACGGTGCCTGTTGAGAGGTGCGGGTTCAAGGCTTTTGTGGGTGAGGAGACCCCAGTCCAGAGAGGGGGTCCTGCCCAGGAAAGTCTAATGCTTCCTTTCTGCATGCCAGGTGCACATCTGGGCACTGTACACGCTAATGTCTGCTCCTCACATCCCTACGGCGGGCATCCTCCCTGTTCCCGTGGTACAAGACAAAAGGGCCCAGGTATTGGGATGGACGCTGTCTGGAACCCTGCAGCTGGCCAGGGGCTGGACCGGGGCTCCAACCCAGGCAGCTCGGCTCTGAAGCCTGCCTGTCTTCTCAGTCAAGCAGTTCTGCAGGGCCACAGGGCGCTTCAGTGGCAGAACAGGTGCCGACTTTCACTCCTTTCTCCCTCTCCAACTCAGTCCAGTTCAACTGCAGTCATTTTTTGGTTTGGTTTTGTTGAGTCAGGGTCTTACTCTGCCACCCAGGCTGGAGTGCAGTGGCACGATCACGGCTCACGGCAGCCTCAGCCTCCTGGGCTCAGGTGATCCTTCTACCTTAGCCTCCTTAGTAGCGGGAACTACAGGTGCATGCCACCATGCCCGGCTAATTTTTAAAAATTCTTTTTAGAGATGAGTTTTCCCTATGTTGCCCAGGCTTGGCTTCCCAAAGTGCTGGGATTACCGGTGTGAGCCACCGTGCCTGGCCTCAACTGAAGTCACTTTAACAGTGGGTTCTGAGCTGTATCCCAGCTCTCCTGCCCTCCACAGCCTGGCAGGTTCTTCTGCATACGGCCTGGTTGCACCCCTGGGTCCCTCGCCAGGTCTCTCCCCAGGGCCTTCTGAACCTGCAACCGGCTCTAGCCCAGGCCTGAAACCCTCTCACAACTCTGCAGGACACTCAGGACAAAGGTTAACTCTTTTTTTTGAGTTGGAGTCTCACTCTGTCGCCCAGACTGGAGTGCAGTGGCTGCTCCCAGCCACCACAGCCTCGACCAGCTGGACTCTGGCGATCCTTCTGCCTCAGCCTTCCAAGTAGCTAGAACTACAGGTGCGCGCTACCACGCCCGGCTAATTTTTTCGATTCATTGTAGAGATGAGGTCTCACCAAGTTCCCCTGGCGGGTCTCGAACCCGTGGGCTCAGGCAATCCACCCACCTCAGCCTCCCAAGGTGTGGGATTACAGGCTGAGCCACTGAGCCCGGCTAGGTTAACTCTTTTTAGCAAGATGTCTTCGGGATTCTTCAGGATTTGGTTCCATTGAGACCTTTTCACCAATCTGTCCCACATACCTTCCCCAAAAGAGCTAAAAATGATGGCTGCTATTATATTACATATATCATATCCATCTTGCAGCAAGGTCTGTCCCTAGCACGGCAGCTGCACTCCCCCCATGGTCTGTTAGGACTCTCGGGTGGCACTCACCATGGGGGCCCCGCGGTGGCCAATGAGGGCGGGCCTGGGGCCTAGGTCCTTTTTCTCCATGATGCAGGGCGAGGAGATGGTGAGAGGGACCAGGTAGAGGGCGAACACCACGGCGAAGAAAGTGCAGAGAATGGTCACCTGGGAGGCTGTAGATGTGGGCATGAGGCCGCCTGGCGAGCTGCTCTGCTCCCGCCAGGCCCAAGCGTGAACAGCCTTGGGTAGGATGTGGGTGAGATACCAGCCCCTCGGCCCCCATCTTTCACGACCAGGTGTACCGCAGGCAGCCCTCATTCTTGCTGGGGAGGTGAACCCGCCTCTAACTCACACACATGTGCACACACAGAGACATGGAGGAGGAACACAGTGCGGGGCCGACCAAGACTGCCATCCCCTGTGGGGTCTGTGGGTTACCCTGAGCCAGAGTCACTCATGCTGAGCATGAGGGCCACCTGGTAAAGTCCAGGTGAGGGCAGCACAAACCGGCCCCGGTGCCTGCAGGGGTTGGGAGGGGCAGTCGTACTCACAGGACCGCTCTGCGCGGGCAAACTGTCCTGCCACGATCCAGGAGAGCACAGTGACTGCAGCCAGGGCCCCCACATGCAGGAACGGCGCTGTGCCCTGTGTGTGTGGACAGGTGAGGGGGACCGGTGACTTCCAGCCCTGCCCAGGCCCTCTGGTCACCAGTGTCCTGACAGCCTACCTCTATCATGGGGCAGGCAACCCTGTCTCCACTGCCAGCTGAAGACACTGGGGGGCCCAGGACCCAGGCTTGTAGCATCCTCCCTGCCCCTGACCCACTGTGACCCTGGACCCCTCCCTGCCCCTCTCTGGGTCCTGGGATGGAGAAGGGAGGGATTAAAAGGCTCTTTTGTGTTTTGAGGGTCCTGGGGAGCAGCCACAGCCCCTAACCCCCCACTCACCTGCAGGGAGATCAGCAGCACCTCCCACTCATCCTCCCACAGCTGGGCCACGGCTGACATGGCCACCACTGTGGAGGCCAGGATGACCACCAGCCCCATCTGGAAGGAGGGAAAGTCACCAGACAGAGGGTCAGAGCAGGTGTGAGAGTCTCCAGTGCATCTCAGCAAGAAGCTAGAGGGAGAGACTGAGAGGCAGACGTGGAAGATGGAGAGAGCAAGTGGCAGGCGGAGCAGGGAGAGGGAAGGAAGGACAGAGAGGCATGGGCTGAGGGGAAGTCAGAAGCAGGTGGAGATGGGAGGCAGAGGCTGGAGGGGACGGGCAGACCTAGGGAAGGACAGCAAAAAACAGAAGGAGAGAGGGTGGAGAGAAGACGAGAGGAGGCGGAGCTGTGAGGAGGGAAGACCCTCCCTGCCCAGCCTCCCAACAACCTTGGGCATGACCAACCATGAGACCCACTTGCCCTGGCAGCAGGGGCAGGAGGCTAAGGAGCTGGTCCCCTGCAGCTCAGGCTTGCACTCTGGCCTGGGCTCATAGCGGCACTTAAGGCGGAAGCAAGTGGTGAAGTTGAGCCCACCATTCCCTCGCCAAGGCTGCCCTCTGCCCTGGCTTCTGGCTTCATTGTGATAGGGAGGCTGACCTCCCTGCAGCCTCCCAGAGAAATCGAAGAGCACGGCTCTGATGGAGGACTGGGTGGCACCTTTAAGGAACAGAGATCTTTAGGGACAGACAAGCTCTGCAACCCTGAAACCAAGTGAAACTAAGCGAAGACTTCCAGCTCCTCAGCCTCCAGGCCCCCACCTTGAGCCCTAGTTCTCGTTCTGCCCACCCGCTCGCCCCATACCCTAGGCCTGCCTCCCTGATCCCAGGCCACTCCTCTGCCCCAAAGGTCCTCACTCACTGTAAGGGCCAGTCAAGGCCACCACACACCGTCCCTCTGGCTTCTCTGGACTCATCTCCCACCCACTCTCTGGAGGCCCGTCCTCCTCCCACGCTCCCCCCCCCAACGTCTCCCTGCAGCCAGTCTCTCTGCCAGCAGGGTCCTCACCCCCTTTCCCCCGCTGCCATGTCTTTCCCAGAGGCAGAAGCATCCTGAGAACCCTCTGACGGTTGAATGAGAACCGAGCGGAGTTTCTGGACAGCGAGGGCAGCCACAGAGCCCATCCATCTTTGCTCCCTGCCAGGCAGGGAAGATTAATACTTGCTTGGGATTAAGTTTCCTTTGGAGGCTTGTCATTCCAGCCCATCAGCCTGGAAACAAATGTTCCCACAAGAAGCAGGAACAAGGCTGAGATAGGGGAGGGCCTTGATAGGCTGTGACATGCCGGCTGGGGACGGAGAAGGGGCAGACACACTGGCGTGCCCGGGTCTGTGGGAGGCACTTCATGTCATCCCTGGTTTATTCTGCCACATCCCAGCGGAGGTATCATCTTCATTTTAGGCACAGGGAGACAGGGATCAGAGGGGCTTCCTTGACCACAGAGCTTTGAAAGAGCAGACCCAGAAACAACCCCTTCTGCCCGTCTCAGAGGTTGTGCTCTTTCGGGGGCGGGGGAAGAGGACATCATGCTGCTGTCAGGGAGGCCAAGGAGCCTCTGGGGGGGACTCACAAGCTCCTTATAATACCCCCTCTTCCCTGCTGCCCCAGGCACGCATCTGCCCCCTAGTGGTGGTTGTGGGAGGAGGCCCCGGAAACGGCAAGTGTCTCTGAAGGGTCATTTCTGAGGGGCTTATTACAATACCTAACTGCTAGGGAAACAACTTGCAATAAAGCTGGTTCCCACAGTCCTAATACAATTAAAAATGTGATTATGTGTAGCCTTACAGTTGCTATGGCAGTAACCATCAGGTTCTGCTACTACGGAGTGTTCAGCGTCTGGGATGCCCCCTACACCAACCACATCCTTAAGCCACAACAAGAGCACAGATGCCCAACGATGCGACCACCATTGCCACTGTCCCTTAAACCTGACTGAGAAGGACAAATCCCACCCCGGAAGCCCACTGTCTTCCACTGAGACAGCGACCCCAGCTTTCTGTCCTGAGGGGCTGAGGCTTTTGACAACAATGGGAGAGTAGAGGATACAACAGGGCTTTCATTCCTTTGCTGCGTCTTGCCTGGGTGCCGGACTGAGCAGAGTTGGGACCCAGGGGAGCTGGAACCCAGCCTTGCAACAGCTGGTCTCTCGGGAGTGTCTGACCTCTGGGTTCTATGGTCCAAATGGCAGACAGTCGACCCACGGTTAAGGACCACACTTGAGTCACACTCCTCCGTCCAATCGTGACTCTGCTGCCTAATGGAGAGGCTGACCTCTCCAGAGATTTTCCAGAGCCATGAAGTGGGGATGAGGCGTGCCCACACAGAAGTAGTTTGGGAGGACGAATGAGAAAATGCAAGAGAAGTACTCAGGACAATGGCTGGCACCAAAAGGAAATGCTTACTGAATCTCGGTGGTATCATTTTAAAAGCTGGGCATGCTACCGAATGAACAGAATTATTGTGGGGACTAGATGAGATTCTGCGTGGGCAGTGCCTGACACGTATAGTCAGCACCCAGTAATTGCTAGGCATTGCCGCTGCGGTAAACACAGAGCCGGGCACACAGGAAGCTTTTGGTGAATGTGCCCTCCTTGCACTGAAGTGGGAGGGATAGAGGCTAGACACCAGGAAGAATTGTGGGGCCAGGTCTGGAGAAAAGTCTTAAATTCACCAGGAGAGCTGATGATACAGACAGGAAGAGACAGTAGGCAGATGCTGACAGAGCCTGGGCTGGAGGCAGAAGCATTAGGTCCCAGCTCAGCCCGTAACTTGCTGTATGGCCATATGGTACCCAGGGCTCCTCTCTGGGGTTTAGGCTAGGTCACTGACAGATGCTTCCTCGTGCAGGTCTTGGGCAGGGGGCTATGGGAGAGGAGTCAGGAGGGACTCAGGAGTGGTGTGGTGTGCTCAGGGGACAGGATAGCCATGGGAAGTGGGAGTTAGGACCAAAGCACCTTACAGAGGCAGCCTCTGAGTGGACTCTGGATGGTGTGGGGGGCAGGAAGGGGCGTCTCAAGAAAATGGCCTCCTGTTTACTGGGAAGCCCCCAAGAACCCTTCAACCTTCTTCCTCACCTCCTGGGCACTCAGATTTCTCTGAAAGGCTCACCTAGGAGGGATTTCTGGAAAATAGGAGCTTTGGGTAGACAGGGAAGAGGAGGACAGGCCTCACGTGGGCACCCAGATCCACCCATAGCACCCAGCCTGCTGCAAATGACTCTCTCTGGTCCAGCCCTGAACACCTCCATGTTCCCCTCCTCAGGATTAAGGGGCGTCAGAGACTCTCAAAATAAAGCTCACGATGAAGACATACTATAAAACTGCAGTCTTTAAAGCAAGACAGTACTAGTATAAAAGACCAGAGAGGTAAATAAAAATAAGTTAAAAGTTTAGAAATAGATCCAAACACATAAAGAAAGTATAGAACAGGCACAGTGGCTCATGCTTGTAATTCCAACACTTTGAGAGGACAAGGCAGGAGGACAGCTTGAGCCCAGGAGTTCAAGACCAGCCTGGGCAATCTAGGAAGGCCTTGTTTCTAGTTAAAAAAATCAGCTGGACATGGCAGTGCATGCCTGTAGTCCCAGCTACTAGGGATTGCTTGAGCCAAGGAGGTCAAGGTTGTGGTGAACTGTGATCATGCCACTGCACTCCAGCCTGGGTGACAGAGACCTTGACTCAAAGAAAAAAGTGGCTTCTCAAATGAGTAGAGGATGGATTCCTCAGTAGAGAACGCTTGGATGCCATGTAAAAAGAACATAGTAAGATCTCACTCTGTCCCAAAATAACTTCCAAAAAGATTCTTTAAAATATTAAATGTTAAAAAAGTGGAAATATATAAGTACCAAGTGATATCACAGATACATTTTTATAATCTTGGAGTGGGAAAGATCTTTCTAAGTCTGACACGAAACCCAGGAGCCATAAAAAGAGATGACAGATTCAAATACTTAATTTTAAAAAAATCTCTATGGTAAAAATACAATGAGCAGAGTCAAAAGACGAATGCCAAACTAGGAAGAATTATTTGCAGTTCATCAGTCAAGGGGCTAATTTCATCTATAAAGAGTTCCTGCAAATGAAGAAGCAGAAAGCAAATCCCACAGCAAAAAGGGCAAAAGATGTGAAGAGACGGTTTATAGAAAAGAAAATAACAAGTGACTCAAACATGTGAAAAATGTCGAATCTAACTCAGCATGAGGAAAATATGCAAATGAAATTACGGCGAGGTACCATTTTTCACCCATCGAATTGGCAGAAGTCAAGACATCGGCCAATGTGTTATGGGCAAGGGTGTTTTATAGGCAAGGGCATCCACTGCAGAGAGCATGAATCAGTGGCACTTGGCAAGAGCGACATGATGAAAGTACACATTCTTTGCATAGAAATCCTCTCCCAGGCCACTGCCACACTGTTCTGGAAAAGACTGAAGGCAACTGGATGTTGATGGGCCTGTCAGCAGGCGACTGGCTAGATACCTAGGGACTCAGGGAATATCCAGATTTCCTATTCAGGCATCAGAAGTAAGGGATGGACACCAACTGGGACATGCTTTTTTTTTTCCTTTGAGACAGAGTCTTGTGCTGTGATCCAGGCTGGAGTGCGGTGGCGTGATCATAGCTTACTGCAGCCTCAAACTCCTGGACTCAAGGGATCCTCCTGCCTTGGCCTTCCAAATAGCTAGGACTTCAGGTACACACAACTACATCCAGCTAATTCTTATTTTATTTTTTCCCATAGAGACAAGGTCTCACTAATGTTGGCCAGGCTGGTCTCAAACTCCTGGCCTGAAGAGATTCTCCCACTTTGGCCTCTTAAAGTGCTGGGATTACAATGTGAGCCACCACGCCTGGCCAAGTGGGACACTCTGAATGTACTGAGGGGAAAGGAACTCGAAGAATCTTGTTAAGGTGCAGAACAGAGGGTGTAGTAGGCGACTGTTTGTGTTTAAAGAAAAAGGAAAAAAAGAAATGCATATGTACATTTGTATGTGCTTAAAATATCTTCGGAAAGATAGTAAGGAGACTTTCTTTGTGTACATTTTTGTGCCTTATGAATTTTGAGCGATGATAATGTATTACATGGTCAAAAATTAGTTAAAGCAAAAACAAACAAAATGAGAATAAGAATTACTTAGAACCTTGGAGTCAAATTAGACAGAATCTTGGAAAGAACAGAATTTCCAGCCCATGTTCGAATACTCTGAGATCCAAGGAGCTCCCTCCCTCTTGGTGTGGGGGTCCGGCCCTGGGTCAGCTCTGCCTGGAAGGGCCTGGCTCATGCTGAGATCTCACGGGAGGGGGCGGAGGGGAGAGGAAGGCAGGACTGGTGCTCCGGAGTGGGGGGGCGGGTAGCACCAGCATGGATGGCAGGATCTGACTCCCTGCATTGATCTGCCACCCAGCTAGTAGGGCTGGTTCAGTGGCCCTACAGGTCTCTCCACTAGGATCAAGCAGGTGTGACCTGACTTGCTGGGAGTCAGGCATGGCCCCAGGAGGGGACCACAATGTGTGCCTGCCCTACCTGGGGTGCCAGCTGGTACAGTTCTTTCAAGTGTCAGCTTTGTAGTGGGAAGAAGGAAGCAGTTCATGGAGGGGCTGGCGGAAGCCCAGATCCCAGGACAGATGAGGGAGAGACCAGGGCTGTTTACTGCTCTTTACCCCTCAAAGACTTCAGTCACTGGGCTCACTCTGAGCTCCAGACCCCTGTCATCAACTGACCTCGGATATTCCCTGGATGCTCACAGGCACCTCCCACTCCACACAACCCAACCTGAGCTCACCCCGGGCACTCTTCCTGTTCCATGCCCCCCTCTAGCGAGAAATGAGCCTCTCCCCTGAGTCACTTGACCCATCTCCTGGGCTTGAGGCTCATGGTTTTTTCTGGACATTCTTTTTTTTTTGAGATGGGATCTCACTCTATCACCTAGCCTAGAGTGCAGTGGCACAATCACCACAGCCTCAATCACCTGGGCTCAGCTTCCCAAGTAGGAAGGCATGTGCCACCATATACAGCTGATTTAAAAAAAATTTTTTTGTAGACATGAGATCTTGCTATGTTGCCTAGGCTAGTCTCAAACTCCTGGGCTTGTCTACAGCCAAACCTCTCTGAACACGCCTGATCCTGTCAAACTCCTGGGCTCAAGCAATCCTCCTTCCTCAGCCTCCTAAAGTGCTGGGATTACAGGTGTGGGTCACTGCACCTGGCCTGTTTCTGGACATTTCTGCCCCTTCCCAAATGGCGGGCCCACTCTGAACTCTGAGAAAAGAGATGGCCCAACCCTCGCTCCGTGGCCCAGGGGCTCCTGGGAGGGAGGGGCTCTACCCTGGCCAGATTTGTGCCATCTCTGACCCACTGGGAAAGAGCTGGCATCAGAAACAGATTCGGCACCATGCACGCAGTGAACGGTGAGAGAGTGAAGGCACTGGAATATGCAAAGCCTGCCTGGGCACCCCGAGCAGACACAGGGGACGGGGGGTGGCGAAGGCTAACTCGGGCTTGCAAGGAGCACCTCGACTGGGCAGGTCAGGGTCGGGAAGCCAGATGGGAATTGGCAACACGGACGCTCAGATGTGTAGCAGAGGAGGCTGCAGAGGGTGGGGGGACCCCTGAGAGAGAAGCCTGTGAGGGGAGGGACCAAAGAAGGGATCCAGAGTAGGCAGAGAGAGAAGGCAGAGCAAGGGGCTACAGGGAGAGCAGAGGCAGACACGTTAGGAGGGCCTGAGCTGCCCCATGAAGCAGAAGCTAAGGGTGATAGGGGCTGGGAGACATTGGCAGGAGCTGGACCATGCCTGGTGGGGGGGTTTGGGTCATCCTGGAAGCAGTGGGACTGGTGGAAAGGCAGTGAACTGGGGAATGCCATCGTGGATCAGGGCTTTCAAAAGAGCTCACTGAAGAGGTAAGAGGAAGGGGAGACCAGAGGCAGGGCCAGCCAGAGGGTGGGCGCTACAACATGAGCTGGGGGCTCTGCTGGGTTATCACATGGCTGCGGGGCTGGGACCCTGGGTCTTCTACTTGCAGACTGGGAGACCTCAGGCAAGTTACTTCATCTCTTTGCACCTCCATTTTCCCTACTGCAAAATGGGATGATAACAGCACCTACATCACAGGATTGCTGTGAAGGCTGAGTTAACATGAGCCAGGTTGAGACAATAGAGCTCAGCATTAGCCATAGAATGAGGATAGTCATGATCCAGGGGAGGGGTGAGGTACTGCGGCCTCAAGCCTCTCCTCCCCTCTCCCAGCCGTGGTGGAAACAGCCCTTACCTTGTGCAGCCAGTGCAGGTTCATCTGCTGCCCCACGGCGATGTGACATAGTGCCAGGACCTGGGGAGGGGCCCACAGGGTGACAGTCAGGCCCGTGTGTGACCAGAAGGCCTTGCCAGTACTCAGACACCCTGCTCCCACTGCTGCACTGGGCCTGACCCAAGCAGAGTCAGCAAACCATCTTTCCAGGTGTTGGAACTGCTCTGTCCTGCCCAGCCCAGTGCAATCCTGGTCTCCCTGCAGTTTATTCCAGGACCCTAGGCTCCTCCTTCTCTGGGATTTCCCCTCAGGGGATTTCCCCGCTGGGCAGGGTGTGGTGGCTCATGCCTGTAATCCCAGCATTTTGGGAGGTGGAGGCGAGAGGTTTACCTGAGCCCATGGGTTCGAGACTAGCCTGGGCAACATGGCAAGACCTTGTCTCTACAATAAATCAAAAAAATTAGCCGGGCATGGTAGTGCACGCCTGTAGTTTCAGCTACTTGGAAGGCTAAAGTGGAAGGGTTGCCTGAATTCAGCAGGTTGAGGCTGTGGTGGCTGTGAGCATGCCACTGCACTCCAGACTCTGACTCAAAAAAAAAAAAAAAAAAGAGGCCATTGGGTCCTGTTGCACTTGGACTGTACACTTTAATTCATCAAACATTTTAGGGGTCCCAGGATTCTGCTTTGTTTTTTGTTTTTGAGTCGAGCTCTTACTCTGTCATCCAGGCCAGACTGCAGTGACACAGTCGCAGCTCAGCACAGCCTTGAACTCCTGGGCTCTGGTAATCCTCCTGTCTCAGCCTCCTGAGTAGCTGGGACTATTAGGCACAAGCCACCACACCTGGCTGATTTTTTTATTTCTTGTATCAACAGAGTCTTGCTATGTTGCCAAGGCTGGTCTCAAATCCCTGGGCTCAAGCAATCCTTCTGCCCCGGCCTCCCAAAGTACTGGGATCACAGGTGTGAGCCACCACACTCAGTGAGGCCCAGGATTCTTTTTTTTTTGAGTCAGAGTCTCACGCTGTCACCCAGGCTGGAGTACAGTGGCATACTCACGGCCACCACAGCCTCGACCTGCTGAACGCTGGTGATCCTTCCACCTCAGCCTTCTAAGTAGCTGGAACTACAGGTGCATGCTACCATGCTCGGCTATTTTTTGATTTCTTGTAGAGACAGGGTCTTGCCAAGTTGCTGGGGCTGGTCTCAAACTCATGGGCTCAGGCAATCCACTCGCTTCAGCCTCCCAAAGTGCTGGGTTTACGAGCCACCGAACCTAGCCAGGGCTCTAAGATTCTGAAACAGACTTGAGCCCTGTCTCCAAGCAGCCCCCAGTCCAGCATGGGGATCAACCCACGTCTCAGTGAGTAGAATATTGGGAGCAGGAACCCGAAGCAGAAGTCCCTAGAAGAGGAAGTCTACAGTGGGCCCCGACAGCCGGGATGGCTCCCACTGGGTCAGGGGGAGGGGGCAGCCGAAGGAAACTGGCAAAAGCAAGGTGACCTCCCACTTTGGGAGACCTAGGCCTCCAAGGAACTGCAGCCCAAGAGGCCATGGGCAAAGTCAGCTTCCCATTTAGGTCAGGGCGGCTTCCTCGATCAGCCCAGCACAGGCCACGACTCCCTCCCCTGGGAGCAGGGCCACCTGCCCTCCAAGACAGTCCCACATACCAGGAGGCCCGCAATGTACGTGAAGGCGGCGGCTGTGGTCACCAGGATGGGCACCGGCCAGTCGCTCCAGTAGCCCATGCGGTTGTAGAGGTACCTGCCAGGAGGAGAGGGGCAGGGGTCAGACCTCCCTGGGCCACCTCCCCTGACCCAGGAGCAGGATTAGTCTCCGCTCTCACACAGTGCATGGACCACAGGCCGGGCTACCAAGCCTGTGCTACCAGGCCCTGTCCACCTAGTAATGACACTCAGCATTTGCCCGGTGCTCTGTCACAGCAGATGCCTGGGGACCAAGATGTGTAAAGAAGAAAACAGCAATGTCCCATAATTCTACTGCCCAGAAGCAACTATGACCTAGATGGTACTGAATTTCCTTCCTGTGTACATTCATGTAAATAGCAAAGCCAGGACACCACTGCATACAGCAAGGTGGCCAGGAGCATGGGCTGTGGGGTGAGGCACAACACATGCTGTTCAAATCCCACTCTGCCTCTGACCAGCTTGTAGGGCCCTGTGGAGGTGACAGGATTCACTGACTCTAAGGTGCTATTGATGTGATTTCAATTTCAATGTGAAAATATGAACACTGGGAGTATTAGACTTGATCAAATGTAATATCTGACTTCTCTCAGTCTCAGTTTCCTCACCTGTAGGGTGGGGATAAGAAGAGAGTGCCCACTGGGCCTGGTAGCTTACGCCCCTATTCCCAGCATTTTGGAAGGTTGAGGAGAGAGGATAGCTGGAGTCCAGGAGTTCAAGACCAGCCTGGGCAACATAGCGAGACCTTGCTTCTACAAAATAAAAATTAAAAAATTAGCTAGGCATGGTGGCACGTGCCTGGAGTCCCAGCTACTTGGGAGGCTTAGGCAGAAAGATCACTTCCGGGAGGCTGAGGCTGTAATGAGCCATGACGGCGCCACTGCACTCCAGTCTGGGCAACAGAGTGAGACCCTGACTTTAAAAAAAAAAAAAGAAGGAAGCGCCTTTCCTCAGGGGGGTCACGTGAGGATGAAGTGAGGAGAGACAATTGTAAGCACTCAATAAACCCTCTTCTCCACACAAGCATTTACTCATGCCTGTACAAATAGGAAATGAGATTATTTTAAACAGCCACATGGTCTTCCATTGAATTCAAGTACCATATGTAGCCAGCTTCCTACTAATGGCATTAAAGAGCTTCCAGTTACTTGCTATTATAAATTACCATAAAAATGAAGATTTTGTCCACATCTTTCTGTATTTTTAATTATTTCCTGAGGATAGATTGCTACAAATAGAATGATAGGATCAAGGGGAATAAACTGTTTTTTTAAAAATGGGGTCTCACTCTACTGCTCAGGCTGAACTTGAACTCCTGACCTCAGTCCTCCCGCCTCAGCCTCCCAAGTATCTGAGATTGCAGACACATGCCACTGTGCCTGGCGGAAATGAACTTTTTAAGGCACCGGATATATACTAATCGGTTGCTCTCCAGAAAAACTGAAACACCCACATCCTCCTTGTGCAACTGGGAAAACTGAGGCTTAAAAGAGGCAGCAACTTGCTTAAGTCCATTAGAGAATCTGAGCCTGTGCCAGGCAGTTTCCACCTGTTGCCATCTAAGGCAGGGGGCTGGCAGGAGACACCAAGAGGACTCCATGGTACATCCACCCTTCCTGACACTCCTCCCTGGCCCTAGCCCTCAGAATATAGGGCAAAATCGACGGCCTGGAAGATCACCCTACAGTTGAGAAACGGAGGCTAAAGAGAGGCGGGACTTGCTCCTGGTAAGTACTGAAAGATGTTCTGGTCCCATTTGTCTCTCGAGTGTGACCACTTTTGGCAGGGAATCCCCCAGGACAGCCACAGCCCAGACGGCTCTTCCTGTCCAGTACTGATCACTATGTCCTCTGACTACATGATTCTGTCCCCACAGACTCTTGAGACCATCAGGGCTGGGCCAGCACGTCCTGAACCCCAGCACTGCCTCCAAGAAACTGAGGGGTCAGGCTGAAGGAGCTGCAAGTGTCCAGACATCCCCAAGTCCCAGGAGGCCTTCCCTTGTAGCATCCATCCTCTGCTTGAATCTCCCAGTGACAGGGAGTTCACTCTGGGCAGAGAGGGTGGCTTATGGGCATCATATAGTCAGTCAGGCTCGAGTCCTCATCCCAGATCTGCCTGCATCTTGCTGTGTGACTTTGGGAAGTCTATTTGACTCTCTGAGTCTGGGTCTCCTCAGACTGTCTTCAATACAAGTTTTTGGCACTGTCTGGTCCTGTGGCCTCTCTGGGCCTCAGTTTCCCCATCTGTACTCCATGGGAGAAGACCCGATGAACCTCCAGCAGCAGAACTGTTCAGGTCTGCAGCCAAGGGCCAACAGCAGATGCTCCCATTTACTCTTGATACTGTCCGCACTTTGGACACCTGCAAAGATGAATAATTGATCTAAGGCATTTAATAAAGGCCAGCGGCCACCTCTGGGACTTGCCGGGGTTCCGACTCATCTTGCTGAGCTGCCACGGGGCAGGGCAGGATGTCGGCGTGTCCCTCATGTGCTCATTAATGACAGAGGCACAGTCCTACCCTGTGCAGACTCCAGGAACGGAGTCTCGGGATCATCTCCGAACCCTAGACCACAGCCCTCCAATACCCAGATCCTGGAAACCTCCAATTCTAGTGTCAATGCTGCCTTCCAGCTGGAGCTCTGGGATCCTGGGAGGCAGCTCTCACATGCAGGGGGCACCTGAGCCCTCTCACATCCATCATCTCGTTTCGTCCTCAGAGAGACCTGATGAGGTCACAGTTCATTTCACAGGAGAGACTCAAAGAGCACCGGAGACTCGCTCACAGTCACAGTGACCTGAACATCTCATCAACAGGAAGGAACAGCACTGGGAGGGGAGCGAGGAGGCTGGCCCCAACCCTGTCCCCAACCAGCTGGGTGACCTTGGACCTCAGTTTCCACACTCATCAATGGAGCCCAGGATCCCTTCCCTCCTCCCATGGCCTTCTACTGTCTAACAAAAGGCAGGCAACGAAGGGAGCATGAGGAAGGCACATGTGTCCCCTGTACCTGCCTCAGGCAGCCCTGCCTGTGGACCTGAGATGCCCACAAAGGACCGTGGACTGTCCCAGAATCACAGCAACTGTCAGCCTGTCCAGGGTCCAGCCACAGGAGTTGGGAGGCCTGGGGTCTACGGCTACCTCCTTGGCAGAAGCTTTGGTCTCTCTGGGCCTTGGATTTCTTATCTATGGAGGGGGTGAGCAGAGGCCCCAGGCCCATGCTGAGCCCTGCCCCAGACTCATATTCCTACTTTCCATGACAGCAGCACCAGGAAGGAGTACCCTGTTTTCCCCAGCAGCTTCAGCTCCCGCCAAGCCTCTGTCCTTTTAGGCTCCGCCCCACTTCAGGAGACCAGAGGTGCAGGCAGGGCGTACACCAATGGATCTCCAAGGAGACCAGTGGCTGAAGCTCCCGGGTTCCAATCCCAGCCATCCTTCAAGATCAAGTTCCCATGTCTCCTCCTCCAGGAAGCTTTCCCTAAGGGCATGGATCTCTCTTTGTCTCTTCATCTTTCTTGCCAGCCCCCACTTCCCACCCACCATCTCATACCAGCCTCCTCATCAAAGCCCTGGAAGTAGGCAGGACAGGGGCCGTCCAAGGCCACACAGAGAACCGGTGACGGAACTTGAAGGGCCAACTGGAGAGAGGCTCAAGCCCGAGCCGCCAGGTCCCCGCCACCCAATACCTTGGGCCCAGGTGGCGCGTCCCTCCTCCCTGCCCACTGCCCTACTCACCAGTTGAATTCATCATAGTCATTATGGACTTCCCACCAGAAGTAGAGCCAGGTAAGTGTGAGGCCGAAGGTGAAGGTGAGGAGCAGGAACCAGAGGCGTTCCCACTGCAAGAGCAGAGGAGGGGATGGTTAAGTGAAGCCCCAGGCCACCTCCCACCAGAAGGTTCTCCTCTCCCATGCTCTCACAGCCAAACTGCCAGGCAGGAATCACTGCCCTCTGCACTGGTAGGAACTGAGGCTCCAGGAGAAGTGACCTGTCCTACGTCACACAGCCCTCTTGGGCTACCTCCTCTGCAGAGGCCTTGGTCTCTCTAGGCCTTGGATTTCCGGTCTATAGAGGGGGTGAGCAGTGGGGGGACTGGAGCAAGTCAGGGTCCGTCCCAGAGTGGTGTGCTTTTTGCTGCAGCCTGAGGTCCTTTTAGCGTGTGCCGGTCTCCCCATTCTGGTGATGGCCCCCAGAAGCAAAGGTCGCATCCGTCCTAAAGCCTTCACACTGGCATACTGCTCTGCAGTCTGTGAAGTCACCTCCCTCACTCGTTCCATCCTCACACATGTCTACAAAGTGGAATTGTTCTTTTCCACCAAAAAAAAACACTGAAGCCCAGGGAGGCCAAGCGACTTGCCCAAGCCACACAGTTAAGTTAGTGGAAGATTAAGGACAGGTGTCCTGGTCCGTGGACTTGAAGAAGTGCGATGTTCTGTCACCGCCGCTGGGCGCCAGCCTCTCCCTCAGTGTTGGGTCAGGTCCCCTGTGTCTCCAGCCGGGTTGGGGCAGGGAGGTGGGGACACTGACACCGCACTGGTGCTTCCTGAGGGGCCAGTCCAGAGGTCTGCAGGCGCTTCCGCCTGGGCCCTTGGGTTTATCCCTGCTTTTATCCACCGCCTTATCTTGGAAGCACAACAAGCTTGGAATATCCTGCATCCTGGGAAGCTGCTGAGGTCATCAGAACAAGTCAACAACCCTTGAGGAGGACCAGTGTGAGAGAGAATCAAGACCACATACCCTTTGAGGGCTGGAAGCCTTGGACACATACCACCTCTGCACTCCCTGCTGTCCTGATGTCTCCTGCACATGACAGCAAGCCCAGAGCTATGTTTCTATTTTCTTTTTGAGTTGGGGTCTTGCTCTGTTACCCAGGCTGGAGTGAAATGGCATGATCATAGCTTACCGCAGCCTGGACCTCCTGGGCTCAAGCCATCCTCCCTCCTAAGTCTCCTGAGTAGGTGGGACTAGAGGTACATACCACCACACTCGGCTACTTAAAAAAAATTTTTTAGACCATGTGCGGTGGCTCATGTCTGTAATTCCAGCACTTTGGGAGGATGAGACGAGAGGATTACCTGATCTCAGGGGTTTGAGACCAGCCCAAGCAACATGGCAAGATCTCATCTCTATAATAAATTAAAAAATCAGCCGGGCATGGTGGCACATGCCTATGGTTCCCGCTACTTGGAAGGCTGAGGTGGAAGGATTGCCTGAGTCCAGTAGGTGGAGGCTGTGGTGGCCATGAGTGTGCCACTGCATTCCAGCCTGGGTGATAGAGTGAGACTCCAACTCAAAAATAAAAATAAAAATAAATTTTTTTTTGTAGAAGCAAGGTCTTGCAATGTCATCCAGGCTGGTCTCGAACACCTGTGCTCAAGCAATCCTCCTGCCTCGGCCTCCCAAATGCCGGAATTATAGGCGGGATCTACCACGCCTGGCCAGAGCTTCATTTCTAGCCCACCCCAGTTTGCTCTCTTCATGGCTCCCCACTGCTCAGCCAAGCAGAGGGGTCCTTCTGGGTGCGGCCCCCTGACCCCTCCCGCTTCAACTCCTTCAACCAGTTCCCTCAACATGGAAGGGCCACTGTCCCTGGGCTTGTCCTCCAACATTCCCATTCACCTTTCAAGTCAGGTTGAATATCACCTCCTCTGTGAAGCCTTCTCGGACTCCGCCTTGTCACCCTCACGTCCTCCTCTGTGCTCCCATATTGGCATCCCTCTGTCCTTAAACTCATACTGTGTCCCCCAGACAACTGTGGGCTCTGCAGGGACGGGGACAGAGCCTACCTCCACTCCATCAGTACTTTAAGCCTGCAGGCAAGAACATGCAAGAAGAGAAGAGGGGCCAGGTATGGTGGCTCACACCTATAATCCCAGCACTTTGGGAGGCTGAGGTGAGAGGATTGCCTGAGCCTGCAGGTTCAAGACCAGCCTGGGCAACTTGGTGAGACCTCATCTCTACAATAAATAAATTAAAAAATTAGCCAGGTGTGGTGGCACCTGCCTGTAGTTACAGCTACTTGGAAGGCTGAGGTGGAAGGATCATCTGAGCCCAGCTGGTCGAGGCTGCGTTGATTGTGAGTGTGCCATTGCACTCCAGCCTGGGCGACAGAGTGAAACTCTAACTCAAAAAAAAAAAAAAAAAAAAAAAAGAGGAAAGTGTTTGGGAACCACAAATTCCTACACCACTTACCAGCTCTATAACCTTGGGAAATTTACTCAACCTCTCTGACCCAGTTTCCTCCTTGATGAAAGGAGGACAATAATAGTACTTATGCCATGGGGCGGATGGAGAATTAAATGAGATAATACAAGCCAAGCGCTCAGAACAATGACCAGCGAGCCCTTGGTACTCTAACGGCGAGTCTGTGCCTCCCCTGCCTCCCTCCAGCACGCAGGAAAGATCTGCTGATTCGTGACTCGGTACCCACAGGGCACCCACTCCATGCCTCGCCCCACGATCTGCAGTCTGTGAAGTCACCATCACAGGAGGAGGGCCTGTGCTTGGTGGGTCCCTCAAATTGGGTGACTGGTGCTGGGGTGGGCAGCCACCACTCACTGTCACATGTAGAGCCAGGCTGCCTTGCTGAGTCCTGCTCTGAACATAAACAAAGATGCAAAAGTGATAACATCTGGAAGCCCAGTCTTTCCTAGGCTCAGGGGTGGGAAGGGAACAGTTTCTCAGAGAGTAGGCCACTTGTGTCTGCCCCAGCTGGACACAGAGTGGCACAAGCCCCAGCTCTGGGCCACTGCTCGTGAATGGAGAAGCTCTGGTTAGCAGCAGGGCAGGCCCTGTGTCCTCTCAAAGTAGCTGAGCCCTGTCTCCTCAGGACTTCTACGGGAGAGAGAAGGGTGGTGGCTTAATCCTGCTCCCCGTGGCGGGAGCCATGCAGCAGTCCCATGCCGCCACATCTGAACCGGCGCCTTCTCTCAGCACCCCCACCCTGGCTGGCCCAGCACTCAGGCCTAGTCCTTCTAAGAATCCCTCCTGCCACCTCAGATTCTTATCGGCTCACCACAGCCCTTGTTTCCTGCAGAGGACAGCTGGTGAGTCCCTGGGCCAACTTAAACATCTGGGTCTCCCAAAGGGTGGGCCGTGTCCCCCGACTGACTCCCTTCTGATCACGTCATGCTCCAGCTCAAGAGTCTCACTGGCTTGAGCTTCCCAGCAGACATCAAGGCCCACCCTATCTGGCCCAGGCTGGCCTCTGTGCCCGTGGCTCCCACATATGCGCTTTATGCACGTGCACAGAATTACTTCAGCTCTCCCGAAGGTTCTCTCAGGCCCCCAACCCCCACCTTCACACAGCCACATCCTCCATCCAGAAAGCAACCCATCTCTGATCTGTCAGGCAAACCCCTGCTCCTTCCAGAGTGCCCTCCCCGCAAGGGCTGCCCTGTCTCCTGGGATAGACTCTGGCTTCTCAGAGCTCCTAGAACCCTTGCCAGCCATCTCACCAATGGCACCGACCTTATCATTCCAGAATTGTCTCTGTATATGTTGGTCTCTCTATACAAGAGCACCTTGAGACCTGGGTGGTCTTCATACTCCAGGTGGCTAGGGACTTAAGGGAGACTCAATACTGAAATGGTGGGTGAAGAAACACCCTTTCTCAGACCCTGCATGAGTGCACCCACCCAGGAGAGAGTTTACTGGGGCTCAGCACCTGTCCTACAGAGGAGCTTCGTCTTCTCTGGACCCCAAGCCACAGTGCTGGGTGGTCATCTATCCACAGAGATGGCTCTGCCTCCATGAGGGCAAGGCATGTGCGCTTCTGACCAGTAGGCAGGGCTCTGAGAGGGGCTCCAGATGAGGGGTGAGCCTTGACCTGGGGTAAGTCCTGTACCGGGCAATTAGTCTGCAGGCAGAGAGGGTGGAGATTCTGCACAGGTGCTGGGAAGATGTCCTTGGTAAGGTGTGACACAGGACGCAGGGGCAATGCTGGCAGGTGACCAGTAAGACCACAGGTGTCAGGAGGGCCATGGCAGCCAGGGTGCTGTGCACCAAGGGCTATTTCCTTTCAGTGGGGCAGAACGGGACAGGGCAAAAATGAGGGGCTGCAGCCCCCACCCCTGGGAGCCAGCTGATCCTAGAGCCGGCAGGTGGGTGAGACTCCCAGGCATGGAGGAACCAGGAACCCCGTGATCAGAATGGGGCACGAGCTGGGGTTGGGATGACCTGGGGATGAAAGCTCTGGGACTGGCAGGCGAGGCCACAGGGAGCCATAGATGAAGATGAAGAGGCCCCAAGGGGTGAGGGGAGTGAGGCAGTGGGGGGGTCAACTCTGAGAACAATCAGAGGAAAGCACTGAATGGCAGGGCTGGAAAAAAGGGAAGGGGAAGGCGGGGAAGTGGCGGAGGAAGTGGCCGGCGGGGCTGCTCCTCTGATAAAGACGCTCTGAGCGGCACTAATGGTCCTTGTTGGGTGCATTTCAGCAGAGAAAGGCCTGCGCCCACCCATTAGTCAGCCAGTCCAGATGCTCCCGGCAAAGAAACCGGGCATGATCCCTGCCTGACGCCACAGCCACAAAGAGAGGGCTTGCCTGTCAGTTTCTCATGGTCTGCACAATGCCAGGGGTTGTTTCTTTAGGGCCATCTATCCTGTCACACTGAGGCTCAGAGAAGGACCCCCATGTTCAGCTGGGCAAACAGGTGCCCACCCCCTAAGAAGTGCCACTCACACCGTGGCAACCATAAATGTGCACCTTGATGATGGTTTCTAGCACATGAGGTTGAGTGTCCTAGGGAAGGGGCACCTTTTGCTAATCTACACAAAGCCTCAACACCAGTGAGTGGAGATCATTCAGTGGGTCACCACATGGGGGAGAAGTGGGGATGGGATTTGAACCAGTGTCCTGCAGGAGGCAGTCTTCCACAGGCCTCCTTGGGAGCCAGTGCTGGACAGCTCTGCTCAAAATCTGCCCTTGCCCTTGGTGACCAGTGTGGCCCCTGTGGTTGCCTCCCTTGTCTCTCTGACCCTGAGGCCAGTCCTCCTGCCCCTCAGAAAGCCTTTCCATCTGTTCAGCCCTCAAAGGCCTCCCTTCCCTGCACGACTCTTGGTACCTGCCAACTTGACTCTCAATCCAGTTCTACTCTGTGGAGCTGGAGAGCATGAGCTCGAAGAGCTGGCTCCGTCACCTGGGCAGATCATTTCACCCCTCTGAGCTTTGGAAAATGGGACTAACAACCCCGCTACCTCAAAAGGATGCTGTTAAATGAGCCGAAGGGCTCTAAGTGGCAGACAGTAGGTGCATAATGAGGGATGACTTACTGGGCTGTGGGCTCCATGTCCTGAGCTATCTGTGTCCCCTGGGTCCAGCGCCACATCAAGGTACAAGGCGGTGCTGGGAGATATGAGGAACAGAAGGAGGTGTGGACTGGAGACAGTGTCATGCAGGAAGCTTCAGGGCTACCAGTGGACACAGCCATCACGCAAGCCCCAGTCCTGTCCTCAGGGAGCAGGACACAGGCTGAGCTGGGTAGGGCTGAGGGAGCAGCTGCCTCCAGGGCTGCAGCGGGCCCCAAAAGGATTGTGCTGGAGGCTGTCCAAGGAGGACCAGATGGGAAGAGACCAGCGGGACAGGAGATGGGCCCAGCTGTGACGGGGTGGGATGCTGCCTTCCTGCCCCAGAATGAGATTAGGGTGGCTGTGATGGAGAAGCCCAGAGCCCTGCCCAGGGGACTCGGGCATTCAGCCCAACCTCCCACCCCTGCCCCAGGCTCCCCAGCAAGATAAATTCTCCACTGAAGCCTGGACAACAGTAGGCCGATTTCCTGGCAGGTTGTGCCCTCTCCTCTCTGTCTCCTGCTAAGGGTCACGTCTTCTCTTCACCCTTCCCTGTCTCTGTCCTGTCTCTCCAACCCCAGAGCCCTCTGTGTTCAGTGAAGAATGTGCAGAATGAGCTTATTAGCAGCGGCGCTCACATAGTCATGGAGCACAACTACAGCCACGAGCCCTCCTGCTCCCTCTTGCCTCGCACTGCCAGCCCCTGACTGCCCTAGACTGCAGGGCCAGGCCAGGATGCACACAGCTGCCCTCCCACTATGGGGACCCTGGAGGGCAGGGAACACCTTTCTGGGTCCCTACACAGAACCTGGCATCTGAACTCCGGGGTGCGGACAGCATCTGAGCAGAAGCTGCCAGCCCTGCCCTGACAACATCAGAGACTTCAAGAATCACAGAGCTCCACGAGCCAGGTTGTCTTGTTCAGTGCCTGCTCCCTGCCTGGCCTCCAGGCAGAGACTGCGTTTGCACCTCCAGGATGGCAGCCCTCCCTGATCTGCTCCATTGGTTCCAGGAGCAGGGCCTGGCCCTCCTCTGGATCCAAAGTTCTTCCTTCCAACGCCAGCAGCCTGACAGGGGAGGCTGGGCTGGGTGTGAATCCCAGACTGGCCACGGTCACTGGTTCTTCTCTGAGCCCCAGCTTCCTGCTCTGGAAAATGGGACAGCGGTATTGGCACACTGCACAGACCACCCAGGATGCACGTATAGAGAGTCTGGTGGTGGCTGATGGCCGGGCAGTAGGAGTCAGTGTCCCCCTTCTGCTCTCCTGGAGATGGTGTTGAAGTCTGCCTCCTCATGACTCCCTGCAGCAGGTTCTCTGATGCCACCCAGAACGAGGCCGGCAAAGGGCAAGAAATATTGGGGTCGAATGGGCAGGAACTGGGGGAAATCATAAAGGGCTGGGTTTGAACCCCAGCCCCTCTCCCCACTGGCCACATGGCCGGGGGCCAGTTGCCCAGGCCTTCCAGCCTCAGCTTCCTCCTCCATTTGCAGGCATGACATCACCACCACCTAACAGGAGGGCTGCCAGGCCCCGACGTGATTACAGATGTAAGCTGCAAGTTGCCAAATCCACGATCGTTCCTATAATTATCATTTCGCGTCTGACAGCCCTTTAATTATGTGAAGACAGTGATCAGACCCTTCCCCTCCCCCTGCTCAACACCATGTTTCTCCAGCTGCTGAGAACAGCCAGGCTGATTGCCTGTCCCTAACTCTGGGTGGGTGTCACGGGCAGCCAGACGCAGAGGTCAGGCCTGGCTCTGTAGGCTGTGGCTCCAGGAGCTGGCGCCAATGGAGGAAGACCCTGGCATGGCAGTGCCCGATCCTATCACGGGCTACATCCCTGGCTGTGGAGAACAGAGCCCCCTGTGCGCTCATCACAGAGCTGGGGTGGGCTCTTTACATGCTCCATCTCATCCTCTCCACAGCTGTGCCAAGCAGAGGAAACCAAGGCTCGAAGAGGGGAAGCGACTCGCCCAAGGTTACGAAGGACAAACACCACGGTGGAGCTACAATTCATGCCCAAGCCTGATTACTTCCAGTGTCCCCAACTATCTCAAAGCAACAAGGGGTGGGACACATAATTATCCTTGCCCGACCAAGGAGGAAATAGGGCCTTGCCTGAGGTCACACTGTAAGCCACTGGCAGTGTCAGAGCAGGGACCCTGGGATTTCAGAGTCAGACAAGATCGCAGAGATTATCCCGCCTCATCCTCTAAAGGGCCAATTGAGAAAAGGAGAAACTGAGGTCCAAAGAAGGAGAATGTCTGGAAATATGGACACAGGATTAGGACATGAGTAAATCAGTGTGGAAATGATGGAGAATTCATGGGACATCTGGACATCCACCTTGTACCCTCACGTGGGGTAAACCTTAGCACCTCCCCTCTACATCCTCACCATTCTCTTCAGTCATTCTACACACATACATTGAACCCTTCTCTGGGCCAGCCCTGCTGGGCCTCGAATACTTGGAGATAAATCAGGCCATCCTGAGCCATGACTGAGCAGCAAACAGGCAGCTCCAATCCTGGGAACGTGTGTGGTGAGTAGGGCCAGCATGGGCTGCTTAGGAGCTCAGAGCCCAGATCCTTAACACTACCAGGGGTTAGAAGGGGTGGTCTGGAAGGCTTTCTGGAGGAGGAGACAACTGCAGCAAAGTGGAAGGAAAGGGCTTGCTGGAAGGACAAGGTTGGGGAGCCTTGATCCAGATACAGGGAGGTAGCGGAAGGTGCGAAGGCTCAGAGTAAGGCAGGCTTTGCTTTGAGGCTTTTCTTCTGGGCTTAAAAAAGCCTTCGCTATGGAGGAGTACTAACATTTATGAATTGTAATTTTTTCTTATGTATCATCTGAATTAATTTTATCATGGCTTTTGTATAGAAATTTACATGTTCGTAGTTAAATCCACCCCTCTTTTCCTTTATACGTTTTGCTTTTGGTATTGTGTCTAAGGAAGGAAGCCCGAGGTCCTAGGCTTAAGTCATTCACACTCATGACTTCTTGGTCTCATTGTTTATATTGAGTCTGTGATCCACAGTCCACCTACATCCATTGTGTAACTCCATATAGAGCGGAGAGAGGTGTAAAAGTCTTATCTCTAAAGCATGAAGACTCGAATTGCTTCTACTTTACATCTTTCCGAGCTGTTTGAATTTTCTCCACAAATATGTGCTTTCTAAATAGGAAGAACATTCAAAAATAGAAAAAAAAACACATCCAATCCATCTGGAATTTATTTTGGTGTGTGATGAGAGGCTGGGATCTAATTTTACTTTCACCCAATGGTCGCTTGAACCGTTCCTACTCATCCGTGATACCTGAAGTAATCTCCACACGTCACTTCCGTCACTTCTCACCTGTGTATGGATGTACTTCCTGGTTTTCCAGCCTGTCCCCAAGCAGCCCTTTCCCCTGGTGCTGGCCGAGCCCTGCCCCCAGTCCCAGCTCTTCTTTGAGGTCCCGAACCCCTCAGCACACAGTCCTGCAGGGACTGGGAGGGAGACTGAGGGATACCTATCCCTGAGTCTGATACCTGCAGGTCAAATCTCGGACACCCCAGCTCCACCAATTATCCCGCCCTGACAAGCTCCAACTGGGGTGCTGATGCCCGGGAAAAACCCAGGAAATATCACCTGGGCAGGGTGTGGGGTGCTCCCAGAAGGGAGAGATGGGCAGGATCTGTCAGGATTACCCTGGCCCTGATCCGGGAGATTTGGGGGACGGGCAACCCAGGGCGTTTTGACAGAGATTGCAGCATTAGACCTGAGCAGGGAAAGGGATTAGAATCCCCACCCCCAGCCAGCTCCTGACAGCCTAAGAGCCTGGATTTATTTTTCCGGGCTACAGAGAGCTGGGCAATTAGGCCTCTGTCCACCCTAGCTTCTGCCGGGGTACAGTCAGAGAGACTCATTAGGCAGGAGGATGCAATCAGGCCCAGCCTAGGGCACCCTGTCCCTCCCTGCCCATCCCTGGGGTTACATCAGCTCCTTGGGGAGACAAGAGCTGAGGGCTCTTGGGAAGGACCAGCCCAGAACCCCCCAGAGGGCCCTACCCAGATCACAGTATAGGTGGCCACAGCCCCCTGCTATGCTCCACCATCTCCTGCCCCATCCTTGCTCCCTCACCAGACACCCAAGGTGCTCACAAAGTGTCACCCACATGGGCTTAGCTGCTTCCCCTGGAGCGTGGCGTGGCCATGCCAGGTGCCCTCAGCGCCATTCTGAAAGGAGCCGGGTGGGGTGTGGGGGTTCCCACAGGCAAGAGACACATGGGTTTATTGCAGCGATAAATCCTCATCTCCCTGTGCTGCAACAAACCGGGCTCTGCCGGCCCCTCCCCTCTCTTGGATGTAATAATGTCATCTCCTATTTTCTTATCCTCATAGCAACCCTGCAATTTTAGAAGCAGGAAAAATAAACTTCAGAGGGCTCCTCTCTCACCCCTGCTGATTCCCTTTCCCTCAAAGCACCAGAAGAGAGAAAGCCACCACTTTGAAAGTTTATAAGGAGGGTGCCCTTCCCCAGGGCTGGACCAATGGGCTCTTCTGGTGCAAGCCAGGAGGCACATGGCTATCCGTAATCTAAGTGGACTCCCAGGACGCGTTTGTGCCTTCATTTAACCCACAAGCAAGCTGGGGCACAGAGAGGGCCTGGGTCTGACCTGAGGTCACACACTCAGTGCCTGGGAGACTGGGGAACATTCAGGCTATAATCCTCTGGGCCAGGAATGCCCAGTTGCATCTGGCTGACTCCAATCACGTCCTGGAGCCTGTCTCCAAGGCTGCTTCCTCCAGGAAGCCTGCCCTGACCCTGAGTGGGATCCATTCTTTCTAGTCCCACTTTCCTGACACAAACCCACATGGCTGATAGGACAGGAAGTGGGGGCCACTGAAAACCTCTCCCCTAGCCAGGCTCGGTGGCTCAGCCTGTAATCCCGCGCCTTTGGGAGGCTGAGGTGAATGGATTGCCTGAGCCCGCGGGTTCGAGATCCGCCTGGGCAACTTGGCGAGACCTCCTCTCTACAATAAATCAAAAAATTAGCCGGGTGTGGCAGCGCGCACCTGTAGTTCCAGCTACTTAGAAGGCTGAGGCAGAAGGATCGCCAGAGCCCAGCAGGTCAAGGCTGTGGTGGCCGGGAGTGGCCACTGCACTCCAGTCTGGGCAATAGAGTGAGATTCCAACTCAAAAAAAAAAAAAAGAAAACCTCTCCCCTTCCTGCCCTGTGTGCCCAGGCAGAGCCTAATCCCAGCTCCAAGAGTGGTCTGGGCAGTCCCATCAGCTGAGTCAGCACCCAAACCCTGCCAGTCACAGCCAGGGAACAGGAGGCAGCCCCGAGAGTACAGCACACACCCGTCCACACATGTACGCCTGCCAGCTCCATGAGCTCGCTGGGGGTCCGGCTCCCCACCTGGACAGTGGGAGGGCAGGCACATCTCCTAAGTGACCTCCTCTGCAATCATCCTTCCAGTTATCTACTCAGCAAACCTTGCCCGAGGAGCACCTCAGAGTCAGGTCCTGGAGTGTGCAGGCCCAGGCCCTGCCCTAGAACACAGAAGAGCCCCACTGGAGATGCATGGGCCAAGACGCTGGGGAGTCCGGGGGACAGGAAAGGAGGGAGAGAAAAGTGGGCAGAGTTGGAGAGGAAGGCTGACTTGTTTGGTGGATATGAGGGGCAGAGGCACATTTGCAATGAGTCTTAAGAGGCAAAGAAGAGAGAGAAAGAGCATTCCAGACAGAGGGAACAGCAAGAGCAAAGGCCCAGTGCTATGAAGGCCAAGGCTAATCTGGGAATGGGGAGAAGCTCGGTGTGACTGGTGTGGCGGGCATGGCTGGCGGGGAGGGGAAGGGCAGAAGAGGAGGGATGGATTCCCTCAGAGCAGGTGTCTTTATGCCATGGCCAGGTGACAGGAGAGGTCTCCCATCATAGCCTACCATAGGAGGGAGGCAGCTGGGGTCGGGGAGGCTTATCTGTCTTTTCCACTCACCCCCACTTCCAGTTCCCATTGTGCTATTTCTGGACTCTACCGAGACCACCTTCCTCTCACTCACTCTATCCAGGCTAGGAGTCGGAGGATGATGGGAGTTCCCCTCAGAGACGCCTTCCTCTCCATCTCAATCCATAGTTGGGTTGCTGACAATATCTTCTAGGTGGCCCTGGTGTCCCTGCCCTAGCTTGTCCATCCTTGACTCTCTCGTCTGACTCCTGGCCCTCCCACCTCCACCCAAGGGCCCTCAGTCTGAGTGCAGTGGTTGCTACCCAGCCCGGGCCTGACTTGGGCTCCCGTCCCAGGATGAAGCCTGGCTCTTCAGTGCAGCTTCATGGCTCGGGCCCACCTGGCAACACCCTTCCCCTCTCACACCTGAGCCACCCCAGGCTCAGCCACTTCCATTTCCCAAACACAAGACGCTCTCTTGCACACTCAGTTCCCCCTGCTCTGGCGAGACAGGGCTAACCCTCTCAGGGGCCAGCACAGGCAAGCTTGCCCCGCCCCTGGGTCTCCTGGGCCTCCCCAGTGATCACCCTGGGTGGTCTGGGTGTGTCATTCTTGTTTGCTCCCCCACCAGCCCGGGAGCCCTTCAAGGGAAGGGGGAACCTGGTCTGATATGCTATGATCCTAGGGTCCAGAGTCGTGGCAGGACAGGTTTGTTGATTGAATCAGTAACCAGTGCACCCCAACTGAGACAGATTGGTGTGGGTCAGGGTAGAGGGGACAACCCTGAGGGTGTGAGCAGGGGGCGGGGTGCTTTAGCCTTCCAGCTTGAATCAATCAATCACTTATTCTTCTTGGAGCTCTTATCTGTAAGATAGAGGGGATCGGCCAGGCTCGGTGGCTTGGCCTGTAATTCCAACACTTTGGGAGGCCGAGGCGAGTGGATTGCCAGAGTCCACGGGTTCGAGACCCACCCGGACAACTTGGCGAGACCTCGTCTCTACAATAAATCAAAAACCAGTCGGGCGTGGTATCGCACGCCTGTAGTTCCAGCTACTTGGAAGGCTGAGGCAGAAGGATTGCCGGAGCCCAGCAGGTCGAGGCTGAGGTGGTTGGGAGCATGCCACTGCACTCCAGTCTGGGCAACAGAGTGAGACTCCAACTCAAAAGAAAAAAGAAAAAAGATAGGGGGGATCAATTAAGATGATAACAGCCTTCAAAAGGCAGAGGTACTACAGAAGTGCAAGGAGTTGACTATTATAGTCTGTCTCCTTCAGTGTCTCTGGCTGGGAAGTTCCTCCAGGCATCTGACCTATATCCCTCACACTAGAAAGGCTGGTTTTGACACAGTTCTGTCACTGTGCTGCCTTCCACAGACACACAGTCTTCAGGGGACCCTGCGGGGATGGGCCTTGCACTGTCTTCTATCCTACCAAGACTTTAATTGGCAGTATTAGAGTAATGAGTCACAGACAACAGCCAATTAATTATCCCTGGTTATAAAAAGCTCCACTTCCCCTTCCTGGCTGTCGAGTGAGCCTGGCCTCCTGCTGTGGGACCCCTCTACTCCTCGGTGCTAGGGGCAGGAGAAGAGGCCATTTCACCTCTCTGGTCCTCAGTGTCCTGCTCTCTTATTTGTCAAGATGTGTCCTGGGGGCAGACAGCAGTGTGGGCAAAGGCTTAAAAGAGGTGGGAATGTGTCAGGCTGGTGGGCAGGAAGGAGGGAGACCAGTGTGGACGGAGAGGAGGGGGGCCAAATCTCTGCACCCACTCCCACCCCACTCTGCAGAGCTGGATCATAACGAGGGATACACCGATGGACACCCTATCTTGTCCCAAGTGCTCCTGGTTTAGTACTCTTTTTCCCCCAACAGGAAACTTGCCAAGCCTCCTTCTTTCTTGTCCTTCCGGCAAACTCCCATTTAAACACACACATCCTCAGCATCCGGGCTCCTGAGGCTCATGCAGCAACTCTGTGAAGGACTTCCTGTGTCAGGGCTCTAAGTCTTGATTTCTCCAACCATAAAATGGGCACACGATTCAGCATGCCCCAAGGGAGTGTTAGAACAAATAACGGGGCATATCATGCAAACCATTTGCTCCTCGCACTCAGCAGGTTCTCAATAAATGTTACCTGTTACCATTATGCTCAGGTTTCCTACGCCAGCCTAAGGATGAGAAGGAAATGCCTCTGTGACTCTCCCACCTGTCTGTCAGTCCATTTCACAGATGAGACCCAGAGAGGTCAGGTTTCCCAGAAGGGTTGAATGCAGGCTCCTCTAGTTAGGAGATGCAGGGGAGAATCCCCACGGGGGGACGGGAGGGGGAGTGAGAAGAGGTACCGGGCCCTCCAGAGAGCCCTCTCTACCACCCAAGCCCAGGCAGCAGCTCTCCTCCCCCTGGGGCTTCCAGAACTCATGGCGGACCTCTATGTGTTCAGCCAAACGTGTGAGCCCCTCAACTGCACCAGCCCTGTCTTTGAGACATCAGATCACCGTTCCTTCGCCGTGCCAGGCTGGAGAGCCCGGCCCCCTGTCACCATCCTCACCCAGTTGCCTCAGGGGAACAGGGAGAGCGAAAGGTTGAGGGGCAGAGGCCAGAACCCAGAAGTGGGAGGAGAAGGGGGCAGGAGCGAGGGGAGTGACCGTGGGGAGGTGGGGGAGGGGCACGGTGGATGCTCATCTTCAGCTGCACGTTTGGGGTCACCTGAGGTGAACTCAGTCCTTTCTGCAGAGGCGCTGTCACCCAGAGCTGCTGCAAAGCCCTGAAGCCTCTCCCAGCCTGGCTCGTGGCCTCTTGCCCCTCCAGGCCCTAGATCCTGGCCCTGCGGGGCCACCACTCTGGCTCCCTGTCAGTCAGAGACCAGCTTTGGCCCATTTTCAGCCTGGGCGTGTGCTGGCCGCAGCCAGGACCCATCACTCCTGGATTCCACGGCCGATAGTGGCCAGCCCGGGGCCCACCGAGGACACGAGACGTCCTGGGAGGTGCACCTTCCTCCAGCATCTGGCCCAGTGGCCGAGGGGCTATCTGTGTCGGAGCTCAGTCATCCTTCTCTTCCCCCTGGCTCAGCTGTCTCCCCATTCCCATGCCCATGTCCAGCAGCTGCTGGACACATACAGCCTGGTCCAGATCCAGGCCCTGCCCTCACAGGTTATGTGACCTTGGCCCGGTCACTCTTGCCCAGCTTCTGTTTGTCCATCTATAGCTCACAGCTTATTGGGAGGAACCCGAACACACGGGGTCCCAACATGGCTGAGCATCCAACCTTCCTGACACAGGACAGCCAGGGCAGGGGAGGCCCTCTGCCAGCCTGCTGCCTGCCCATAGCCATGGAGAAAAGGCAACATGGAGCGAAGCGGAGTGGCCACGGAATTCCCAAGTCATGAGCCCAACCGTTCTCCCATTTCAGAGATGGAGAAGCCAAGGCTGGGATGCCTGGGATGACCTGTCTCAACAGCTAGTCCAGCAGGCTGGTGTTGAAGTCACGCCCTTCACTCCATGCCATAGGCCTAGCAGTTCCTCAAGAGGATGGGCTGTCACCTCCAGGTCTCAGGTGAGGGGGCCCGTAGGCCACCAGTGGAGGAGGAATCTTAACACCTCAGTCCATTTGCCTCTGGAGTCTACAGCCTGTATGACTCCCTGCAACACGTGGTCCCCAGAGGGCTTCCCGGCACTGCCTGGGGCTGCTCTGTGGGGCCTTGGGCAGGCCCCTTTCTCTCCCTTGCTTCAGTTTGGCCACACTGGCTGCTCTGTGCTGGCAGTGGGACATGGGGATGAATCAGACCCAGTAGCCACCCTGGTGACTCCTGCTTCTCACTGTTTGGGGGTCGAGGGAGCTTAGCTCTGTCTCTGCTTGGGGGTCATGAGTCCAGGCGCCTGACTTGGTCTAGTGCTCCATCCCACCCAGCACAGGGGTGACAGGCTTCCTGACACCTCCCATCCAGACATCTGGCCCACTGGGTCTCTGACCTCCACCATGCCCCGCTTGGCTATGCCAGCCTGTGTGTGGGCTGGCTGAATTTGGAGGCTGGTTTCTTTGTTCAGACAAGCAGGAGGGAGGAGGAAAGTTGTTCTCCAGACAGTAAAGCTTTTAGATAAACACCACACAGGAATTGGGTTCCTTTGGAGAAGAAACTAGATCCCCCAGCTGACAGGGCCGTGGAGACAGGAGTGTAGTCAGGTCTGGCCTGGGCAGCCCAGCGCTGAAGGAGGCCTTCTTTATCCAGTCGGGCACCTGCTGCCAGCGCTGGCAGGCCTGTAGCTCAGGTGACTGGGCCCTGGTGCCAGGACATGGCCCTGCCAGCTCCCAGGCTCCAGGACGGCCGGACCCACCTCCTTACCCTCTCCTCTTATTTGCCTGTCTGTCTGGATCTGCCAGGAAGCTGAGAACTTCTGCTCACCTTCGGGTGACCTTTTCCTCCTGAAGCACCCCTCCCTGCCCAGACCTCTGGAGCAGCCTGGCTCCCACACTGTCAGAGGAGAGGTAACGCCTGGCTACGTCCAAGGCAGGATGAGCTCTTTCCCTGCCCTCCTGGTCAAGGAGACTCAGGGAGGACTATGGCCTCATTCCTGAGATCCAGAAGGACCAGAAACCTGTGCAGAGCCACACAGCAGAGACAGAGCTAAGCTCCCTCGTCCCAGCCCCTCAAGCTTGCTGGGGCTCACTGGGTCCCTCTGCCCCTGCCCCAACGTGGCTCACCGGCGTGGTGTCATCATGGGAGCGCTGGTACCGCTTCCAACGGCAGCCGTAGATACCCGTGAGGCAGGAGAGGCACAGCTGTGGCTCATAGTACTGCAGGGGCTGGTGTCTCACCATGCTCGTGCCCGCGGCCCTGGCGCCTGGCCCTCAGGCGCCCATGGAGGCCCCTGGCTGGTCCTGCAGGAGGAAGCACATGGCTGTGAGGCAGGGTGAGGAGTCGGGCACGACATAGCAAAAGTCATCATCACCTAGGTCAGGGTGGCTCAGCTCTGCTCAGAGTACCACAGTGGGACCTGGTCTCTCATGGAGTCAAGAGGCTCACCCTTGCAGGTCTCCGGGGACCTGCCTTTCATCCACGACCTCATCCTCCCTACTTTTTCCCCTCTGGCAACACTCACCTCCTCTATGTTCTGCACACTTGCCTGGCATGCTGCTGTTTCCTCTGCCTGGGATGCTCTTCCCATAGAAACCCACATGGCTCCTTCTTTCCCCTCCTCTCCTCAGGTCTTTGCTCAAACGTCTTTTTCTCAATGAATCATCCCAGATCACCTTCTGTGAAACTGCACCCCCTTCCAAAACTCCCTACGTTCCCTCCCACTTTCTCAGTCTTATTTTCCCAGTCACATTCTTAAATATAACTTACTTATTTTGTTTCTTGTCTGCTTACCCCACCATAATGTAAATTTCATGAAAGCAAGGATTTCTGTCTGTTTTATTCTCTGCTATATTCCCAGTAACGAGAATAGTGCCTTGTACATAGTAAACTTTCAAAATAAACATTTTTTTTTTTTTAGTTGGAGTCTCTCTGCTGGAATGCAGTAGCACACTCACGGCCACCGCACCTTCGACCTGCTGGACTCAGACAAACCTCCCGTCTCAGCCTTCCAAGTAGCTGGAACTCCAGGCGCACACCACCATGCCCAGCTAATTTTTTTGATTTCCTGTAGAGACGAGGTCAGGCTGGTCTCAAACCTGTGGGCTCAGGCAGTCCTCTCCCCTCCGTCTCCCAAAGTGCTGGGATTACAGGCGTGAGCCACTGTGCCTGGCTCAAAATAAACATTTAAAAATAAATTCCCATAAAAGCTGAGATGTATTGAGTACTTAAAATATAGCAGGCCCTGTGTGAACACTTTACATCATCACAACCACCTGAAGTGGCAAGTACTGTGTCCTAAACCCATTTGACAGTTCAATACACTGAGGCTCAGAGAGAGAAAGGGGCAATGTGTAGCCTGCAGTCACACAGCTGGGCGTGGCTGATCTAGGAATCTGTGCTGGTGCCCCAAAGCATTTCTTCCTCCAGTCACAGGGAGCCCTCTCCTCCCCCTCCCCACACTGCCTGGGAGAGGGGAGTTGTGAGAAGGTGGGATAGTAGCGGGAGGGAGGTGTCTTAAAGGTTGAATGGTCACAGTCAGGAGTAACTGCCCTAGCCCTGCTTGGTGCCCTGGAGATATCTGTTGGGGGGTGGGGAGGCTTGGCCTCCTCAGACCAGTCTTGGTCAGGTATGACCAAGTGGCAATGGGCTTGGAGCTCCTCACACACCCTGAGCACCAGGGATCATCTGATTCTCAACAACACCATGAAGTCGTTTTTATTATTCCATTTTGCAGATGAGAAACCTGGGCTCAGAGCAGAAGAAAGTATTTGCCCAAAGGCACATGGCATACTAAGGTATCAGGACTTGATCCCTGGCCTGTGGAACTCCAGAAACTCCAAGTCATATGTTCTAGGCCCTGGAGACAGTGTGAATAGGACAGACACGGTGGTCCTCCCAGGACCCCTGCAGGACCAGTGAGGGGAATGACTGCTACAAGTGCTTTCCACACATTAACTCTAACAGCAACCCCAGGAAGTATTACTGTTTTTTTAGTTACCTTTTTAATTGTGTATAGAGATGGAGTCTTGCTATGTTGCCCAGGCTAGTCTAGAACTCCTGGCCTCAAGTAATCTTCCTGCTTTGACCTCCCAAAGTGCTGGGATTACAGACATGCGCCACTGAGCCTGGCCTCATTTTAAAAATTGAGATATAATTCACATGCCATAAAATCCACCCTTTTAAAGTACACAAGTCAGTATTTAATAGACAGGATTCCATTTTTAGTATATTTGCATCTAATTCCAAAGCATTTCCATCATCCCAACAAACCCCCCCCATGCTCATGAGCTGTCAATCCCCCATCAGCCCCTCTGTCCTGGCAACCACTAATCTACTTTCCATCTCTAGGGATTTGTCCATTCTAGACATTTCACATAAATGGAATCGTCCAGTGTGTGGCCTCTGTGTCTGACTTCTTTCACTTAGCATGATGTTTCCAAGGTCCCTCCAGCTGCAGCATGTGTCAGTACTTCATTCCTACTTACGGCTGAACACTATTCCACTGTCCAGATACACCACGTTTTGTTGTTGTTGTTTGAGTTGGAGTCTCACTGTCACCCAGATTGGAGTGCAGTGGCATGATCACAATGATCACGGCTCACGGCAGCCTTGACCTCGTGGGCTCAGGTGATCCTTCCACCTCAGCCTCCCAGGTAGCTGGGGCAACAGGCACATGCCACTAAGGCTAGCTAATTTTTTTTGTAGAGACAAAGTCTCACTATATTGCCCAGGCTGATTGCCCAGGCTGGTCTTGAACCCCTGGTCTCATGCAATCCTCTCACTTCAGTCTCCCAAAGTGCAGGGATGACAGGTGTAAGCCACCACATCCAGCGATATACTACATTTTATTTATCCATTCAATCATCAGCTGATAGACATTGGGTTGTTACCGCTCTGGTTGCCATGGAACAATGCTTCTATGAATGAGTTTGTGTGTAAATGTATGCTTTCATTTCTCTTGGGTACATACTTTGGGGTAGAACTAGGCCATATGGTAACTATGTTTCACCTTTCGAGGAACTGCCAAGCTATTTTCCACTTTGCAGATAGGAAATTCGGAGCACAGAAAGGGTTAGCCACTTACCCAAGGTCACCCAGCAGAGCCAGAATTCACACCCAGGCAGTCAGGCTCCAGAGTGCTTGCTCTAACCCAGGGGTTGGCAAACCATAACCCACAGTCCTGCCATCTCCAAACTGCTGTCTATTTTGGTACAGCCTGAAAGCTAAGAATAATCTTTACATTCTTAAATGGTTGGAGAGAAAAAAAAATCAAAACAAAAAAAATCTTGTGACACTTGAAAATTATATGAAAGTCACATTTCAGTGGCCATAAATAAAGCTGTATTGGACATGGCCACACTCATTCATTTCTGTACCATGTAGGGCTGCTTTAACTATAACTGCAGAATGAGTTGTCGCCACAGAGACCATATGGCCAGTGAAGCCCCAAATACTTGCTGTCTGGCCCTTTGGAGATCATCTGTAGACTCCTGCGCCAGCTGGGTTCCAACGGTTCTTGTGGTACTGTGAGTACAGGGATGATGGAGGGAGATGGGGCTGTGGGCCTTGACCACGGTGCAGGGAGGGTCAGAGCATGCTTCCGGAGGCAGGCTTGAGGCCTGAGAGACGCCGCTTTCTGAGCGCCCAGGGGCTGCGCCATGGGGGTACACTGGGCTTCAGGTCCACTCACCTCTTCCATCTCTGGGCCTCACTCAGGGCCTCTGCCCACGCCCCCAACACCACCACCGCATGCTAAGCTCACCATAGCTCAGAGACTACAGCCTCCAGTCTGAGGGGGAAGATGCATTAGGAGGCTGCTGGGGATACCGAAAGACCAGGAACCCCCTACGTGCTGGGACTTGTCTGGGGCAGCCTCTGTCCCGAGAGCCCTGGGGAGGCATGTGGAGTATGGTGCAGCTGCTGGGGGCTCTCTAACCCAGGGTCTGCCCAAGAACTGGGGGATAGGATGGGGTAGAGACACTGCTGCACTCGGCTTAGCCCCTGTGGGGTTGGAGAGTCTGGGGTGGGAGCTGGTGCGGGATAGTGCTCTCAGCTTTGCTATACTCTAAAAGATTTGGGGAGCTCCTCCCCCTTTTTCTTAAAGATGAAGTTTTGTTATCTCGCCCAGGCTGGTCTCGAACCCCCGGACTCAAGTGATCCTCTCATCTTAGCCTCCCGAGCAGTTGGGACTACAGGCCTGTGTCATCGTGCCTGGCTTGGACTGGGGGAGCTTGGTGTGCCTGCGTCTGTGCTCCCACATTCAAAGCCTTCCAGAGGGGGTGGAAAGCCAGAGTCCGCAGCCAACAAGCCAGATCTTAGCTGGTGCACCACCTAGACCGGGGTCTCTACTGTCCCGTCAGTCGCCACATCTACCTCACCTCCCCAGGAAGGGAGGAGGCCGCTGAAATGTAGAAAGAAGCCCGGATTCATCTTGTCCCATCCTGCCTTGGCCACTGACTTGCTCTGTGGCTGGGGCCGCTCAGGCTCCTCCCCATTCCTGGGTTTCCGAACCTGTGAAAGGGGGTAACAGCCTTTCCCCCGACTTCTGTAGAACACATGATTGGGGGTGGGGGAGGAAGAAAGGTCCCAGGAGGGCCCATACTGCGATGCCCGAGGCACAGCAGGTGGACACTCTGCGAGTGGGACTCCAGGCCAGTTCCCCACCTCCACACTCCTCTCCCAGGACACCCTGACACTGGGACGGAAGCCATGCATCCTTGGCCCGCCCCTCCCCCGGCCCCTGTGCATTATGACCCACCCAAGAATGGAAATTCCACTTCAGACCTAGAAAAAGGGAAGCAGAACGGTGTGCGTCATGCCCGGGCCCAGGACTCAGCTGATCCTGGCTCTTGGCGTCTCCTCTTCCCCAGATGGATTCCGTCCTGGTCTTAACTAGGGGCTTCTTTGGGAGGCGAGCCCATCCCCTCTACCCTGTGTGCTCTCCTGGCTGGGGCAGCCCATCCACTCCCACGGCTCCAGTTACCCGGCGCCGCAAAGGCCACCCAGTCTCTGCCTCTGATGCAGATAACCGGCGGCTCCTGGCTGTCTCCAGGGGTGTCACCAGGCCCTGCGGACCCAGCTTGGTCACGCTGGCCTCCTCACTACCTGCATCCCAAGGCCCTTTTCTCACCACCCCCTCAGCCATTCCCCTGGTCCAGGACTTGTCCCTTCCCTGGCCAGGAAACTTCTGAACTCCCTGCAGCCAGCCCCATTCCTCCAACAGACTCTCAATTGCAGCCAGAGTGAACTGTCAAACAGGCAAGTGACCAGGACCTGACCCCTACTGATCTCCTATCCTCCACTCCCAACCCTTTAGGCCTCCACTCAGATGGCACCTCCTCTGGGGGGCCTCCCCTGAGTCCCAGGTTTGGCTAGGATTCTCTCTGGCCTCCCACTGTCCTGTGTGTCCCTCGTTCTTCCCTGAGCATACCGTATAAACACTGTTGACGGGCCTGTCTCCCCATGGGATGGCCTGCGGTAACCCCATGTCCCCAGCACAGGGCAGCAAGAGGAGGATGAGGGACTTCCTGGTCTGTGCTTCAGAGAGGTGCCTGGAAGCTCTGCAACAGAGACGTGGCTCACATGCCGGGCAGCTGGGACAAGCTCTCAGAGACAGGGCTGCCCCTTCCCCCCAACATTACCACCCCTTGCCTCCTGCCAGGGCTAATGGCAGTAGTTGGGACTGATCGATTTGTCCAAGCCCACCCCCCAGGGCTGCTGCTACCAGTCAAGTGCCGGAGAAATCCCCTGCCAAGAGCTGTGGCTGGCTCTGGGACAAGAGAAAGCTCTCACCTGTAAGCTTGGTGGCCAAGGCCCCTCCCCAGCCCAAAGTCCTGTGTTCTGCCTGAATTCCCGGCCCCTGCCTCCTGTTTGCACAGGGAAAGGCCTTCCACGAGTGCATGCCTGAGAGGGAGTAAGCGTCCGCTGGGCATGGAGACAGGATGTTGGGATTGGACACGCGTCTCTGGGGTCTACTCCCATCCCAACATCCTCGATGTACCAGCCCCGCTTCCCTGCTCCTTCTCCCTTCCAGGACTGCCTGGTCATACTGCCTCCCCACCCCCACCCCTGACAGCACCGCTCCTGGCCCCAGGCCTGCTCTCTTTCCTGATTATGGAGTGCCTGGGTTCCACACTGATCTCCCTCAAATGACTTGCCATGTGACCTCATACAGGACACAAGCTCTCCCTGAGTCTCACCTTACTCATCTGAGAGATGGGGGCCGGATGGGGTCACACATGATAGTGCTCAGGTGTGCAATAAGAAGAAATGAAACACTGATACCTGCTACAGGAGGAGTGAGTGGTGAGAACATTACGCTAAGTGAAAAGAGGCCAGCCACAAAAGGCCACATGTTGTATGACTCCATGTCCAAGAAATGTCCAGAATGGACAGAAAATAGATTAGTAAGTGCCAGGGACTGGGAGGGCTAGGGAGGAAAGGGCAGTGGCTGCTGGTGAGTATGGAGATGCTTTTTGGGGGTGATGAAAATGTTCCAGAACTAGGTCAGGTGTGGTGGCTCATGCCTGTAATCCTAGCACTTTGGGAGGCCAAGCCAGGAAGACTGCTTGAGCCCAGGAGTTCAAGACCAGCCTGGGCAACACAGCGAGACTTCATCCCTACAAAAAATAAAAAATTAGCCAAGCACTAATGGTGGGGTGCGCCTGTAGTCCCAGCTACTCAGGAGGCTGAGGCAGAAGGATTGCCTGAACCCAGGAAGTTGAGGCTGTGGTGAACTGAGATGTTGCCACTGCACTCCAGCCTGGCCAATAGAGTGAGACTCCAACTTAAAAAAAAAAGTTCTAGCCGGGCTCGGTGGCTCAGCCTGTAATCCCACGTCTTTGGGAGGCTGAGGTGAGTGGATTGCCTGAGCCTGTGGGTTCGAGACCCATCTCAGAAGGCTGAGGCGGCAGGATCACCAGAGCCCAGCAGGTCGAGGCTGCGGTGGCTGGGAACGGCCACTGCACTCGGGTCTGGGCGACAGAGTGAGAATCCAACTCAAAAAAAAAAAAAAAAAGTTCTAGAACTAGATAGTGGTGATGGTTGCATAACCCCATGGATATACTAAAAAAACAACTGAATTGTGTACTTCAAATAGGTAAATTATCTGGTATGTGAATTTTATCTCAATAAGACTGTTTTTTTTTTTGTTTCAGTGCCCAGGTCTGGAAGTCAACTGAAGATTATCTGCACTAGTTGTGGAGGTGCCGTGAGGTCAGCAGCAGCTGCACCAGAGGTGCCAATGGCCTGGGGACCTTGGCTATCCCTGGGGTCCCTACCCCTACTCTAGTTTGGGTCTCCAGAGCCCTCAGATTCTGGAATCCACTCTACTCCCCTCCAAGAAACTCTTCTGCTCAAATGAACTTGAATTTTTGCTGTTGCTTACAACTAAAACCCTTGGTTGGCGCGAGGCCGTGCACGTGTTTCCAGCTTTCGGCAGCTTTTTTTTTTTTTTTTTGAGTTGGAGTGTCACTCTGTCACTCA
>NW_007205491.1:80170-81221 GCF_000164805.1 Carlito syrichta | reverse complement strand
CACTCACCTCAGCCTCCCAAAGGCGCGGGATTACAGGCTGAGCCACCGAGCCCGGTTTTTCAGCAGGTTTTAAGTACTGAAGAAAAGTGTTCAGGAAGTGGCTGAGCTAACGTACGTACTGTTGTTTGTTGTGCCAGCCTTGCTGCTGGGTGGTATGGGCACTGGGGTACTATGGTGGTTCGGGGGCTTTGCTGGGTACTGTGTTAAGCATGGTGCATGCATCATCTCCCAATGACAGCCTTCCAGAGTTGAAAGGAACAGTCTGATCTTACGGATTAAAATACGCACCTGAGCGAATGGTCAAACTGTAGTGTACCCCTATGGTGGAATATTATTTGGCAACGAAAAGAGATTAGCAGTCAAACCACAAACAGAAATGGAGAGACCGTGAGGGCACATTGCTAAGCAACAGAAGCCAATCTGAAAAGGCTGCTTTCTGAATGATTCCAACTAAATGACATTCTAGAAAAGGCGAAACGATGGAGGGAGTAAAAAGATCAGTGGCTGTCCAGGCTCAGGGGAAGGGAAGAAGAGACAAACAGGGGGAGCACAGGGACTCATTAGGGCAGTAAAACTGCTGTGTGACACAGTGAAGGTGGGCACATGTCATCATAGATTTGTCAAGCCTCACAGAGTGTGCAGCACAAAGAGTGAATGCTAATGTGAACCGTGTACTTCAGTTAATAACAATGCATCAATATTGTGCATCAAGGCGTGGTGGCTCACGCCTGTAATCCTAGCACTTTGGGAGGCCGAGGCAGGAAAATTATTTGGGCCCAGGAGTTTGAGACCAGCCTGGGCAGCATAGCAAATCAAAAAGTAAAAAATCTTTTTAAAAGTTCTAGAACTAGATAGTGGTGATGATTGCAAACCCCATGGATACACTAAAAAACAACTGAGTTGTGTGCTTTGAATGGGTAAGTTGGTATGTGAATTTTATCTCAATAAGACTGTTTTTTTAGCTGGGCTCGGTGGCTCAGCCTGTAATCCCACCACTTTGGGAGGCTGAGGTGAGTGGATTGCCTGAGCCCGCGGGTTCGAGACTGCCTGG